>NC_089212.1:2345000-2457000 GCF_963930695.1 Labrus bergylta
CTCTGCCCCTTTAACTTCCTCAGGTTGGAATCTGAAGAAATGACAGCCCAAACTTGTTGTTTGCTCACAATAAAGTGACAGGAAAGTAGTTTGCAGTGGTGCCTGGTTTCTATATCTTTTCTAGAACTAAAGGTTTGTACGGAAGAGGATTAGGGCCACTGAAAAAAAATTATTGGTTTTGACTTTTTTTCTAGAATTCTGACTTTAACCTTAGAATTCTGAAATTAAAGTCAGAATCTTAAAAAGAAAAAGTCAGAACCAAAAAAAAAAGTTTTCAGTGGCCCTAATCCTCTTCCCTAGGTTTGAGTACTATAGCAATGTTGTACGAATGTTATTGCTGCATTTTATAGCACCTTCCTAGTATCTGACCGCTCAGTGCACTTTTACACTGAATGTTGATGCCACGTTCAAACACTGATGGTAGATCCTGCAAGGCAACAATCAGTGCTAACCAATTCCATTCATATGCAACAAATTCAATTTCTGATTTTTCAATCAATGATATTGCAAATAATAATATCAAAGTAAAAGAAAACAATGATCTATTGACTGATATCAGTCCTCATCAAATATTTGCAAAGCAATTTGTCGGATTTTATTATTTAATCCATTTTCTTTGCAGCACAATATTACACATAAACCATGTTAAACTTCACATATTCAGTCTAAACAACTCCTAATAAAAGAAAAGTCCCGGAGGTCCTGGCATGTATTGTGTTACCTTCAGACAGCTACTGTACACACACTGCACCAAGCTGACATCTCAACAATCCCCTTTGTGAACTTCTCTGGGCCTCTAAACATTTCTAAAACCTCCTCAACTGGACAAAATGATTGACAGGCAGAAAATACAGAGTATCCAGAGCCCTGATTCCTAACCTCTACTCCAAATGTGGCTCACATACAAGACGGGAGGCCCAGACAGAACACAGAGATATATTTTTTAAGAATGTGTTGCATAGAACAAAACTTTATAGCATTTTAAACTGAAACATTCAGCACTTATTTTATTTCTTATTTTTTAGCCTGAAGCACTCATTCACACTGAGAAATATTGATCAGTTTTGAACTCGGTCTCATTGTTGCATTCCTGACTCGGACGAGAAAAAGTTGATAGCTTTCTGCTGTGGCCATTTTTTTTTTTTGGCACCAAGCACTCTTCTTATCTTTGCTTTTTTTGTAATTTAGGAAAAAGCATTGCTGCTACAGTTGTACCGCTGAATCTTTCACAGCTGAATAAATGACTGAAACCTCCCTCTGTAATTACATGCCGTGCTGAGAATGCTGTAATCAGCACTCAAAGTGAAGAGCGTTGCAACAAAATGTACACTGTCGCTCTGTCTCGTGTCATGAGGAGATATTCTGGTGTAGTAGAATTAACCTGTTTCAGGGATTTTCCTCTGATGGGATTAAGGACCACCTCTTCTGGGTGGCTGTGGCTCAGTTGGCAGAGTCGGTTGTCTCCTGATCAAAAGGTCGGGGGGTTCGACCCCAGCTTCTGCAGCCACATGTCTGATGTACCCTTGGGCAAGACACTTAACCCTAAGTTGCTCCTGCTGCGTCGCTGCTGCTTCTTAATGATTATGAAAATGATGAGTTAATTCTGATGATGATGTTAATTCTGATGTCCCCTAGCAACCTCTGCCATCAGTGTGTGAATGGGTAGGTGTGACCTGCGGTGTAAAACCGCTATACAAGCTCAAGTCCATTTACCAATGAACAGGTGCCATTGGTCTGTTGCAACACCTCCGGAAGACCTTGAAGTTGATTTAATTACCCATGTATATTCTCAACTACACTATTTATTAGGGGTGTAAAGGTACACGTACTTGGACCAGACCATTTGTGTACAGGGCTTTCGGTCCTGTGCACACGTGGACCGATCCGAGTACGCATGGAGCAGAACTGCTTTAATCTGTGTTCCCACATGGAGCGCAAAGCGGTAGCACACCTCGGTGTGGAGGAAGGTCTCCGCCGCTGGTATGAGACACAGTTAGTTAGAAACTTGTAAAAAAGTTCAAACATAAACTGCAGATTAGTAGTTCCTCGAGTCCTGTCAGTTTGGACAGTTTCATATAACCGAGATGGAGTTCCTTTTACTCTTAAGCTTCGTTTTCATTTTCAGCGATGATCCCGCTCCAACAGCACTACGGCGCAAAAAGGGAGGGGGAGACGCGTCTGTGTGGTAGCATAACCTGCAGCATGATAGAATGAACACCCTCCCTCCCCAACAGACAGCCTTTTGCTCGTAATTCTGAAAGGGCCAAAGCCATGACAAATGCCGTTAAAGTCTTCTTATATCGACAGAGGGAAATATTAACAGTTCTGCGATGAAACTGTTATGGTTCACCCTTAGCAGCCCCTCCCTTCCTCATGTTTGTTGTTAGTTTTCCTCTGTCTGTCTCAACGCTCTGTTTCTCCTCCCCTGTGTGTCAGGTGTCCTTGGTTGTGTGGGTGAGTGCAGGTGGGTGTGGTTTTCTCCCCAGGCAGCCCAGGTGCAGACAATCAACCTCATCATCTACAGTTTATCTACTCCGGTCCTTTCACCACTCGTCGCCTGAGTATACAATATCTCTCTGTGGTATTATCCTCGTTTTGGCTCACATCTCTGGTTATAGTTCTGTGTGAACTACTCTCGTGTGTCGCTTGTTACTAACTTCTACCTCTGTGTCACTCTGCCTCAGTGCCTGGTGTTTTGTTCTCCTGCCTGCCTACTCGTGGACGTCTCTCCCTTGTGGATTTTTTGGTTTCTCGCTGCCAATGCCCTTTTGGCATTGTGTTTTTTGTTGTTGCACAATTAAAGAACTGTTTGGATTGTGCCTCTGTGTCCGGAGTCGTGCTTTTGGGTCCGGACCATAGACTGTAAAAATAATGGACGGGACAAGGTCCCCGGTCTAGTGAAGCGTTTATTTTTAGAGCTCCCCCTGCTGACTGGCTGCAGTATAGGTCATAAACCCCGCCTCCTCAATGATAACAGATGGGATGTGGGTCAAACTGTAAAGCTAAAATACTCGTCACATAATTTTTTTCCAAACCTAAACTCTGCTGTGATCATTAGTTATTATCACCCTACATTGTGTTCAAGTGCTCATTTTTCTGTGAAGTTTGTTGTAAATAAGTTATTTGAGGTTGAAAAACGGGATTTTACATAATATTTGATGACGCCATTGAATTTTTCCATTCAGTTTTTTCGTCTTTTTTGAGCTGGCAAAATGAGTTGTTCTGCAGTAAACTGTTCTAACCGACCTGTGGGAGCTAAGGGATCTTTGCAGTTTTTTCAGTAAGTAAAAAAGTGTGATTTATGTGTCGTTGGTTAAAGTCGTTATCTAGCTAGCTAACACATAAGCAGTCTAAGGTTAGCTGAAATGTTGTAAAGCTAGGTTACTTATCCGGCATGATTTATCTTTTTATTTTATTTTATTAAATGAGCAAACCTAATAACTGACATGCTATGTTTCTTGATATTGTTATATCATTATTGTGATTGAAATTGTATTTAAAACCAAGAATTGTAATAAAAATCTGTTCATAGATGTGGTTCATTGACTGTACAGTTATTTTACAGCAAAAATAAATAAGGTCTCAAAAAAGTATCTAGGGCAAAAATAAAGCCAAATAATTGTAATCTGGCCTGCATCATTACTAATGTGAACATGTTTACAGTCTGAGTGATAAGTGGGCTATACCGAGAGTAACAGGTTTTACTTTCACAGTGCAGGCTGAAATTCATAGTACTATATACGAGGGTAGAATATTTCTCTATGTATCCAGATAAAACTAAAGGTAAGATGTGATTTAATATAACTGTTACTGATTTAAGATCCAGATAAAACTAAAGGTAAGATCTGATTCAATATAACTGTTAGTGATTTAAGAGACTAACCGAAACGTGAATGCAAACATCAACAACCGGCGGTGGTGTAATGTACTATTAACCGAGCATCATGCTGCTTAAACTGATAAATATTCTGCATTGTCTTCCACACACTACCAATTCAACAGTCACAAGTTGATCATATTGTAAATTTGATGACGCTCATTGAGAATTTGTACTAAAAATTGACAAAACCTGACAAACATTGCGGTGATTGTGACTGTGTCTGTATTTAACACCTTTAAAAGGAAGGTGTTAATGCAGGAGACCAGTGTTACACACAACATGCTGCTGTTATTGAAGTTAGGAGGAGACATAGGCACAATAAAAGAAGACATAAAGATTGCGTTTTCCCCCACACATTTATTTTTGATTTCGCTTCAATAATCGTTAACGAAGAGAAACACCAGGATTAAACTACAGGCTATTGTTGCCTTTTTATAGCCAAAGAAAACTGAACATTCACAGCCTCTGCATTCAAAAGAATTTCAACATTGACATTTATGTCATCCTATTTCCCTCTTTTCGGCAACATTATATTCTAAACTGTGATTTCCTTTTTCTCTGGTCCCTCGTCTCTCCCCCAGCTCGCCCCCTCCGGTGCGCTCCTCTCCATAATGCTCTCGTCTCCTCCCTCTAAAGCTGCTGCTACTCTGTAGGACGCTTTGATTGGGGCACCTCACCAATAAAATACTATTTTATATTTTATAAGCAGTTTGCCACCACACTGCACTTTTACTCTCCAAAGGCATATGAGTATGTGCGTGACAACTTTAACAAAGCTTTACCACACAGTCACACCATCCGCACAGCTGATCCAGGATTTACTGTAGCATCTTTTACAGCACTAAAAGGTCATGTACAGGCAAACAGAGAGAAGGGAAAAGAAACAATCTGTGCTCTCAAATAACAAAGCAGTCTCAAATCTTTTTGAGGAATTACAGCAAAAAAAATATTCTACTTTGCATACAGTACATCCTCTGATAAATAAAGTGAAGTACTTTGATTGCATTTCTGTGGTGTTCCTGTAGGTGACCATGATGCAGCCAGACTGAAGCAGCAGGTTGTGAAGGTGGACGCCATCATCTTGTCTTTGCAGTGCTGATTCTGAAGAGAACGCCTTCACATAGGACTCAAAGGTAAAATGATCTCTCATATGATTGGACCGTGTTATTGTAACAGCTATCAGCATCAAAGTAATTTTAGTAACAATTTATAATCCTTCCTAAAATGTAAGGAAGACTAGCAGAAGATTTTAACAGCCTCTATGGTTCTGCAAGAAGTTCATGTTTAAATTGTTCTTCTTTCTGTCTTCAAGGAAATGCCCAAAGGAAACAGCAGTCCAGAGTCTGATTCCAGCTCCGGTGAGGTTCTGCACTCAAATTGGCTGTCTGATTATATGAGAATATTTAACATTAGTTTAATTTATCAGGCTGGCCCATGTGATGACAGTTTAAAATAATCTTCAATAGAAAGTGGCAGGAACACCTTTGTATTAAAACATAAATTCATAAAGCTGATCATATTATTGGATTCATCCTGTCTCATTATATATTTTGTTTTTCATTCATTATACTTTACATTTAACTCCATGATTGTTTTTCTTTATTACAGAAGATGCTCTCAGATTCAGATCCATCAGCAACCCCTGACAACATGGAGGACTCGTCCCCTGAGCGTTTCCTGTCCTCTCTCGATGGTCTTCTTCTCTTCAGTTATTAACTCTTGAAAACAGCAGCACAAAATGGCAGACTGTTTGACAAGTCTGTGATTGAATAAATTGAAATGGAATCTCATGCATATCTTGCTATGCTTATTGGCTTTAAATGTTTAATATTTAATACATTTGAAGGCCATTTATCTCAGACAAGACCAGCTGAGCTTATCTGTTAGCTTTGCTGTTGTTGGTCAAGAAGAAATTCATGTCAGTTCAATGCCTTTTCAAATGTTAACTGCTAAATTATTTTACTGTGACCAACACTTTATTGTACCCCAGTTAATCAGAGACAGTCAATTCAGATTTAAAAAAAGTTTATTTCAACATTTTATGAAAAAAAAAAAACTTCAATAAACAACCCCTGGCTTCATGAACCATGTGGAAAATAAGTAAGGGAGACCATCAGGTCGAATTGCTGGGACATAGGAGAAAGTATAAAAAATAATTTAACAAAGAAATCCAAACAAAAATCAAATAAAGTATAGAGATCCTGGATGATTGTTTGACTGTTAAAATATGATGGAAAAGCGAAACCAACACAACCCTCCAGCATCTGGCCTTTCAAACACAGGGCAACATCATGTAAAGAAAAATAGCACCATTGAATATTGACCAGGATCTGTGTGTTTTCTCTGAGGATGACTATGGTAGCCTTCTCACTGTTCACTGTCACAGAGCACCAGACTCTGTCCACCTTCTTCAGTTGTGCAGACGTCGATCAGCTCCTCTGGGTGATGGCAGAGAGGACTCTTCATCTGGGAGAGCTGCTGGTGTAAGGTCATTTCTACCTCAGTGGATGAGCAGGGCATCTGGCACAGCTCTTAGTCCAAGCACAGGTGAAAAAAGGAGGAGGTTCCTTCAAACTATGTGACCCCAGCCTGACCTCTGTAACAGGTGTGCAGACGAAGATTGAGTCATTTTTAGGTTCTGTTGATTGTAAAATGGAAAAGAAAACATCACCTTTCTATTTAACACTTAGCTGGTGTATGACTCGGTGTGATTTTTATTTTAGAAGACTGTATTGTTAATAATAGCTTGTTTTTACAATCCTCTTATGAAACTTCAAAAAGAGATCCCAGGATATCTTTTAACAGATGATTTTAACTTACACTTCACCTCTGTGGAAGATGTCAGACCAGCTGCTTTTATCTCTTGAAAATACAAAAAACAATTGATTTACTGTTCACTTAAACATATTAGAAAAGCAGACATGAATCACATTGCAGACTATCAGTTTCTAACAAAATACAACATATCTTACCACCTGTAGTCTACGGTCTGTGGTGCTAACCTATCTTAAATATAGAACGATTTAGGACCCAGCAGCCCACGTATTTTCAATAATGATCAAAATAACTGGATTTTTTAAAACACAGAGTTTAAATATTAGACTTTGAATACGGTGGTTTGTTGTACTTACACATTTCTTCATCGTAGACCGGCAGCACGCTTTCGGTGTAGCTGGGCTGCGTAAGTCATCAGGGCAGTACGCTAAGTGGGCGGGGCGTGTTACCAGGGCTCCTGCCCCCCGACCCTACTGCATAGACTCTGGCTCCAAATGACGTCAAAATCGCAAGATGGGAGCGCCCCTAAACGGCGTATTTTGGCTTCAAGAACGTTGAGTGGGAACAGCTACAGTGCACGCCCGCTGGTCCGGACTCTCGTGCTGAGGCCTAACAGAAACTATACTGTCCCAGATGTGATTAGGTTTAGTATGTGCTCAAAGGCCATTCAAAAAAGTGTTGCCTTAATAAACTAAAAGGTGTCAGTGTAATTTAAAATAAATATTATATTAGGCTATATTAATAACTAATTTCATTCTAAAATATTTTATTTTATTAATATCTTTTATTTATTGGAGACTCTTTTGGTTGAAGGATGCAGCATAGCAAGTTTATTTTATGTTTTTTTTACAATGTTTAATTTAAAATGTTATTAAAAAGTAACCTGAGCAGGTGTACAAGTCTGAACTGTCGATGCTGCACTTAGCCTAATGTGTAAAAGGGAAATTCTAAATGTTCCTAATAAAGAAAAAAGTGTTGCATCAGGTCCCTTTACTGTACGGAAAATGTACCGAACCGTAGTTTAAAAAAATGTTGTGTCACGTTACACCCCTACTATTTATGCATTATGTGTGGTATATTGGCATTCATGTGTTGATGCTGTTATATGTCATACTAATAGTGAGGTGGCATTATTTTTTTTTTTTAAAAGTGCTGTTACTGAACACAACAGGTGAAAATGTTAGCATTGCTTGCAGACCTGAAGGTGTCATATTACTACAAGATACCTGCATCGATGCCCTGGGATGTTTTTAGAATTTCCACATGGCTAGTCCATCGCCCGGATCTTACTAGAAACCGATGCACAGAGGAGTGAGGAAAAGGACGTTAGGGTTGCTCAGCCATGATACAACTATCAAGTTTCAGGAAGGGTTTGATCTCACAGTTTTAAATGGAATAACCTTTCATTGAATGAATTGCTTTTGCTTCCCTGGAAGTTTTTTTTTTTTTTTTTTTTTGCATCTTTCAAGTTTTTAATAAAAATGCATTCTGAATAAGACTGAACATTAATCTCAAGGTAAGAAGGGGTAAAACCAAAACATGATTTTTCATGTCAGCTGTAAATATGAGTCAATACATCATCCTGGGCTGTATTAGTTTCCTGTGCAGTGTTTGGCTCCAGAGTTCTCACAAACTTTGAGGAAAAGCTGCATGAACAAAGAAGAGGTGAGCATTGTGGGAGACATGATTAAATACTTTGGACTTTAACTGCTGGTTGGATGACAGCTTGGTGTAGGAACAGGGAGACAAATACACTCACAGGCTTTGAAAGTGTGTGTGTGTGTATGTGTGTGTGCGCCTGTGTGCGTGCGCGCGTGCGTGCGTGTTCCACTATTATTGAGATGCACAATAACACAGTTTACTGATGCAGTTAAGAAATGATTAATGAATGGATTCATGATGATGAATTCCTGATTAAACTCTTAATGATGCTCACCCAAAATAGAATCATTAATGTTTTTTCTTCTTTTATTTTTTCAGTCACCACATCTATAAACTAAATGTTATCACAAGCTGATTGTTTGTTGACTTTTGTGGTTATTAAATGTTAGTGTCAAGGTCACAAGTTTTTCCTTTATTACATTTTTCATAAGACAGTGTTCCCCCCTCCCTTGTCTTTCTTGTTGTCTCTCTGTTTGTCTCCGGGTGTGGTCATCCTCTGTCCTCCTCACCTGCTCGACCTCCTGATTGCTTCAACCAGCTCACCTGTCTCTAATCAAGTCATCAGCATGCAGTCCATAAATACCTCGGTTCTTCAGTTATTCATCAGCAGTTTGTCTAGTCTTCCTTTCTGGTACAAGATTAAGGCCAGCTTGTATCTTTTGTGCAAAAACAAAGATTATTTCCCTGTGTGCAGTCACCCAAATCTGGTATCTTAATACTCAGGATCATCTCTGTCACAACTCAGCCACTCTCTGCCTGACCACATCTCATTAATTCACTCAAAATGATCATCTGTAACTATTATTCATTAAATTAATTCAACATGTTACACAACAGTGGTTCTGCATTTTGAGTCAAGGAAAATTGTCATAACTTCAACTGCTTGCAGAGGTTTCTGTTTCTGAAACAATTGATATACCCTTCAAGTTACCCCAGTACATACAGTATGAACAGCCTAAATATATGTATATTGTTATGTAAAACAGATGAATAGGCTAAATGTGACATAGCAAGTGTAACCCAGGTTAATTGAATTTGATTTAGCCCTCTATTATTTTTCTTTGAGAGGGGAGTGACCTCAGTGAACCTCCATAAATTATGATTAATCATTTTTCATTTTACTTTGTATTTATTTATATATTTTTCTTAATATTCCATAATCTCACCTGAACTCCGCTAAAATCTGTCAACCAATCAGAGCTCATCCCACTTATCATAAACATCCGGTTCACGAGGTCACTTCCTCTCATCTCATCTCATGCTTGCACATCACGACAGAATTGTTTGGTTGCCCAAGACGGGACATCGGGTACATGAATTTGTACACAGTGGTCAGGTTTTTTGTATGAAACTACTCCGTGAAGATGGCGAGCTAACCACAGAGATCTACTCACCCCCTGCTACAAGTTGGTAGGATTTAGAAAAAAGACATTCTGGAATACGGGAAAAGACATTGACTTTTTTTTTTAATGGATCCAAGGAGAGCCTTTCTGATTAGGAAAGAGGACATTTATCTTGTTTGTGTTTGAACTTTTGTTATATTGAAAGTATTTTTGTGAACTACAATTATTATTTAAAGTTACCTGTGTTTGGATTTTGATATACACACACCTGAGCTCCTAGAGACCTACCTTATTTCTTCTTTAGTTAAATTTGGCTTAAATGCACATTTAAAATTAGCCCACATGCTACACAAGCCTGTTTTCCCTGACCTTAATTTCTACTTGCAGATTTTACAAAAAAAAGGAGATGCTGATGTCCGCCATTTTTCGCTGAACTGAAAGAGTGAAGTGAGCGCAAAGGATGATTGTATCTGAACTCCACTGCGCCTGAAGAATACACATTTTGCCTGAAAGAACTATGGTTTCACACTGTCACAGGTCTATGACGGTATCCAGATACTTTTTTTCTCTCGTGATATCCCAAACTCGTTGATTCAGCCTGAATGTCTCTGTTAACTAAATAAAAAGGAGAGATCACTGACACATCTATGCAAAGGAACATTTCAGTGAATGTAATATTGCTTGTGATATGCAATGATCAAAATATGCAATTTTAACTGATGTACCAATTAGATAATGTTTCATAATGCGATGTTAAGTTTATTGTGCTGATGGTGTTAATAGACTAGCAACATAGTGGAATCCTCTCTTGACTAGGAACTGATTTTCTGCTGTATAGTGGAGATTTATTTGCAAGGCCAACTGATTTATTCCACAGAGGACTCGTGAGTCACTGTAGCTGATGAATGCCTGTGATATTTCTAACCTGAGGTGGAGAATACCTGCACATGTGGAGGTACTGAGTTAGACCGTCTGGCATGGCTCCTTGGAGCTGACTCAGTGCTATCACACAGCTCTATTAAGACAGCCCTTGGTAGCCTAAAGCCCCCTTGGAGGTAGATGTCACTTTGAGCAAATAAATCAACATGGTCGGAGAAGAAACATTCTCTCCACGGGGTAAGATCTGCAGCATCTTGTAGTAGCAGTAAATATGCCATTCTATCAAGAAGGCCTAGGGCGCGGAGCAAGGCCTGAAAATAGAATGATCAATCACTTCAAGAACTGATGGGAATTGAAGTGTTTGTCTTGTGTTTAGTTATTTATTTTAAAAGGACACTATGCTGTTCAAAAAACAGAACATTTGTTTAAAAATAATAGACGCGGTTGGGGCTCAGTTTGGGAGAGTCCGTCGTCTCTCGACCGGAAAGTTTTTTTTTTGGCTAGTATCCAAAGTTTGAATCTCAAGCTTCACCCTTTAAAGGCTTTCTATGTCATTTTTCACACTTAATGTAATAGAAATCAAGTATATCCTCTGAAAATAACTCTGTGCGTGATGACTGTCTAGAATGGGTGTAACACCCGAGTCCCACTGTCTGTGATGCTTTCAGAGTTTTCAGAGTCCTATCTTCACTTTGTTTACATCGCCAGGATGGCCGGTTGACTCCTCCCCTTGTGTATAAAAGTTGTTTAATTGAGGGACTAGAGAAAAGAAGAATAACATACTGTACTCACTGCTTAACTGTGTTTCTAGATCACGTTCATTTCAGGTAAATTTACATGCAGTGTAAAGATATGAGCATAATAAAGATAGCTAGCATTAGCATGCTAACACAACAATGCAGCGCAAGTTGTTTTGGTTTCATGCTGGTGCTCAAGGGCAACATCTGCTGGATCAACAAATCACATATAAAGCCTTTAAGGTAACTTCTGGCAACCCAGTGACACAGCTGACCAACTGGAAAAAAGGTCTGAATAGCCTTTGACAAAATCACTAAAATAGTACTCAAGAATGTCTCTTATTTTGTAATGTTCAGGGTAACATCCTCTCAGGATAGTGAAGTGAGGTGCAAGGATACCAAAAATATCCATGACACATAAATTAGCAAAAGCAGAGCTCAAAATGTATTAAACTAATTGTTTTGTTAAAGGAGCAATATGGAACTCTTAACACCTAGTGTTTAAAATTGGTACTGTAGTCCATATTCAAAACATTGGACAGAGCTGTCTCCCCCCAGCGCTGGCTGTTGTTGGCTATTGTTATCAGAGAAGCCAGCACTTACCCAAAAGCATGTTTCCATGAGGTCCGATGAGATAGTAAGGTAATTTAATGATTTAGTTAAGTAGACATCTTACATAATGGTCCTTTAAATAAACCAAATTAAAGAGTTATTGTGATTTTGTGACGTCAGAATTTGCTTTCATATCTTTAGAGAGAGTAGTACTCATCTGTGGTCTGAAATGTTTCAAGCAGCCGTCAGTTTTCACATCATGCTCGGCTTTACCTCTTTCCCAAATTTTGTAGCCATGCTATGTTCTGCCCTAAAAAATGAAAGACAAAGATGATGGGAGCAATTGGGTGTTAGTTAAGGTCAATGAACCTTACACAAAGCTCCTTAAAGAATAACATGTATACCCATTCTTCTCTCTCATCATTTTTTGTGTGTTTTTATATGGAGCAGTTAGAATTAAATTAGGACTGTTTCATAAACTAAATCCACACACGTTATAATTATATCTGTATCAGGTTTGACATTTAGCTGAAGAACGCTCCAACTCATTGAAAGTCACTTTTCTTTCTAAAAGTTTGACATTTCACTACCACTGAACTGTCGACACCTAGCAGAGGAAGATCTGAAATAACACCCTGTCCTAGACATATACCACCTCCTACTACAAGACCCACGGATGTGAAGACTGCAGTTCTCTACAGAGTGAAAAGGTTAACAGACAGTGTGGAAGTTCTGTGTTCTTTGACTATTTAGAGAAGATACACTAATGTATTCCCTTGTTAGAAAATAGACGAAAGAGTTATGCTCAATTTAGGATGTACACTCACAATTACTGACTATTTTAGTTATGCCGCTGTAGAGGGCCATCTTACCTTAAAAAGTTTGATGCTAAAATGGTTTGAATTGTATGGTCAAAATTTACCCCTTGCCCCTACCATTTAAGTAGCCTAAAGAAATTAGAAATATAAGTATAACAGGTTTAAAGTAAGTTAATGTGCAAGAGGCTGAACTTTCCAACCACTATTATCAAATGCCGTCTCTGTTTTAGTGGTAAGATGTCTTACTTTGACATACTATATCTGGATTTTATTCATTTTTTTATTCAGATTTTTTTTTTTTTTTTTTTTTTTTTAAACGTCCAGACTGCCATATGATAACGTTTTAAAAATGCGCTTAAATGTGAAAATTCAGTAATTAATCACGATTGATCACATTTGTAATAGTTTGAAATTCTATTATTTTGCATTTCAAATCCTTGTTTTTTTTTTTACAGTTTTATTTTGTACTTTGGTTCTGTCTTAAGCTACCTTTTTGGATACAAACCTGCTTTTATTCTGAAAGGAAATAAGGAGCTTGTGAAAGACCTAAGTTTATAGCATGAACTCCACTGAAAAAGGAACTTGCTATGGATTGAAAAGTAAATGGAAACAGTCAAAGAGGAGGGTAAAAAAGTAAAATGTTGGATTTCCAAGGTTTACTTTTGACTTGTCAACTGAGCCGTCTAACAGTTTAAAAAAAATGAACCAGTCAAAAGTGTAGAGTTCTTCTTTTCCATCAATGTGCCTACAGGGAGACAATGCTGTCTGTACGGTATCTTAGCAACGGCGCAACTAAAGGGACAAAAATAGCACTCCATAAATGTGATTAAGAAATATGAATCCATTCATTTTGGACCTTAATTGCAAGGGTATTAACGGCGTAACTCTGACAGCCCTTAAATCAACTGAATCTTGAATTAGACATTGGTTAAGGAACCCCATGTTTCACAGCCTGCTCTCTACCTGTTCGTATACTCTCTATTGAACGTTTTGTCAGTCCCAACTTCTATTAGCTCTCTGCTGAAAGAGAGGAAGCAGAAATGTCAACTTCTTAAATTTCAACATAACGATGACAGTTATTTCCCCTCTATCCTTGTTCAGTCCTCAGACTTGGATAGAGAAACATTCAGACAAGTAAAAAAGTAGCGCTGTGCTGCTGTGTACACTGGTACCTACATGAAAGCAGTGAAAGTTAAAAGTTCCCAGTGGCTCCGATAAGACAGGAGATAGTGAGTTAGCTGCTGCAAAACAGAGATGCAAAATGCATAAATTAAATTTGATTCAGCAGCACTACTTGGCAGAGATAACTTCAATGATTGCAGGCTGTGTGTGGGTGTGTGTCTGTTAGGGTGATTAGATAGTTTTTTATGTGTTTTGTGGGGACGATTGGATGAACTGTGATGTTATAATGAGACCATGGTGAAAGTTCATTCAAAAAAAATATTTTACTAGGTATAGCTTTCGGCATTAACCCCGCCTGCACATGCTTATTCAGAATCTCCTGCTCTGTAGTCAAGTTGTAGTAAGGCTGACACAGGTGCAATTTAAAAGTGCGACTGCCTTTGAGTGTCCAGCTGTCTCCGCTGTCTCCTCGGCCATTGTAACTTCTCTGCTCCCCATGGTGCTCAGATCTTGCAGCTCCCCTTTCCCAATCCAAGGAGTGTGAACAGTACTGTCTTCCTCCATCCTTCACCCCATGGTACTACTTTTCTCTTTTTGGTTAATGAAAGAGTTGAGAAAAGACAGGAGTGCAGTTCTGTCACTTTTTTCTCCCTCCCTCCCACCAGAGCTGTTGGTGGTCCCAACCCAAGTCCCTACAGACTGAGCTAGTGCCGCCCCAAGACTGAGCTAAAGCTGCTGCCAAACTCAGAAGAATCTGTCTATTGGGTATGATGTGTCAGTCACAAAAGAGCCAGCTCTATGTGAACGATTGGAGTCCCACACTGATCAGCCACAGGTACACCTATAACATTAACATTTAAAAGTCTTACTCTGGGATTTATACAGTTAGTATAATTACAATGAATAACTTTAATAACATACATGCTAACATATCAATCATATAGGTCAAAACATTGGTGAATTTGGCCAATTTAACAAAGCCAAAATGGTACCAAACGAAGAGCCAGTTGGGAACCTAAAGAGACGACTTATAACTGAATTATCCAAATTATATTTATTATTAAAAGACACGCAATTCCAATCACTACGTTTTAGGACTTTATTATTTTGTTAAGTATATGTGCAATCCTAAGAGGGCCAATCTATCTTTGGGATGTTTCCGCTGACAGTGATTATAACAGAAGGATGAGATTTTTGAGCAAACTTTAAATTGTTATAGCCAAGCGGCAACCTCCGGTCTTAAAAAATAAAGCCAATGCGTAAATGCAAAACCCTGCAGTTAGTCGTGTGTCCGCTTGAGGCTGGCACAGATATGCGCCGATATTACCTGATTTAATGACCAGTCAAATACCGATTTATTTGAGTATCGTTGAATTACCATCTTGTCTACATCATACTGTACAACTTTTTCCACAAGTGTTTGATTGCTGCATATGTGGGAACCACTCAATAAATGTTTATATCTCTATCTATCTATCTCTACAGATCAAAAAGAAATCTTAGACAGATATCGGCCGATTTATTGGTATCAGATTTTTTTGATATCGTTATCAGCCCTACATCAGTCGGTCATTAGCCTCTTTGTAAATGTGTATGAAGAAAACGATCCAATCTTATACATATGACGGCTGAGGTTCACCTTGTTACACCCTTCTTGGCTCACAAAAGAACATAAAAAGTTTTCCAAATTGGATCTTGTTTTTTTTTTTCTCAACTAGATCAACCAGATTCTGCAGAACAGAGGATAAAGGCTGTGAAGGTGTAGCTCCTCTGGGATGTATTCCCCGTTGTGCTCTCAGAGGGTGGTAATTGGACAGATATCGAGAGATTTGCTGACACATGACTTTGTTCTAGCTGGGAGGGTTAGATCCTGCCTTTCTTTCATTCCTTCATTTCAGTCATGTCCACTGGGCAGAGGAGCCGAGACAGCAGCCCCCCTCTCTAGCTGATCCCACATCACCACCCTCTGGCTCAATTTTCTCTCCATTTACTGCACTCCTAAGGTTTTTAGGACAAACAGCTACACACTGTGATGAAATATAGTAATATGATAATATGACAACATGGTTTAATTTACTCAAAAGCAACAGGAAACAATGAATATGGCAAAATAATCATTTATATAAGTGAAAGACGTGATAGAAAATCTCAGTGCAACCTGCCATATGTTTAGGTGTTATTACTTAAAGTATTAGCACTCAACTGTACTGAAACTGAATCCATTCATTTTGGACCTTAATTGCAATGGTATTAACACGTTAACTCTGACAACCCTTAAATCAACTGAATCTTGAATTAGACATTGGTTAAGGAACCCCATGGCTCACACCCACTTTGTTTTGAAACTGAAAGGCAATTAAGTGAGGAAGCTAACTGCTAACACTGTGTTTCATAACAATGAACATTACAAGAAATGTCAGTCTCCTAGTAAAGCTACTGTGCTTGTAAGCCAAGGAACACTGATACATTATTAATCCATCATGATGACTTTTTCAGTCTTTAAAGATATTAAGGAAAAACATGTGAGTTGTCCAAGCATTAATGCATGTGATTAGTCTAGAGGAGGAGTTGACATCCATCATGGACAACCCCTCTCACCCCCTGCATGCCACTGTGGGGGCTCTGAGCAGAGAAAAGATACAAGTTCTAAATCATGTTCAGAACAACATGATTTAGGGGACATGGGCAGAAACAAATGTCAGCCGGAGGTCTGCAGCCTTTTCCTGCCAATGTTTGTGCCGGCACAATCAGGAAAAAAGCCCTGATGTTAGGGAATGGGCTCGTGAATCTGCTCTCACTGTGCGGTCGTTTGACCAAAATTTCAAACATGCATGAATGGTTGGGTGCAGCTTGATCGGGCGTGGTCTGCTGCCTTGCCCCCCAAGTACCATGCACGACTAACGATGATCAATCCAGCTGAAATTGTCTTGACTTCAGTCAATCAGTCGTGCGCTGCAAAAATAGGGTCTAAATCTGCCCGATATCATACAGGTTACCCCGGTCTTAAGAGTTTCATTCTCACACAGTGTTGGTCAGCTAATCATTAGCTTATGTGCTAAAGACATGAAATATTCACACCATGAATTGGTTTTTGAACCAGGCTGTACATAGGTTTATTTCTGCTGTCAAAAAAGGGGAATTTTAACATCCAGAGGTTTTGCAGCCAGCCTCAAGTGGACACTCGAGGAACTGCAGTTGTTTTGCTTTTCTGCCACTGGAGGGTTGCAGCTTGCTTTAAAGTTTAAACTTTGTAGTAAAGATTAAATCTATAATACAAAATGTGATCAAGGGCAGTTAATGTAACTATATTCTTTCTCTCTATGACACTCTGAATGTGTCACCATCCAGACTTTGATCTCCCCCACAGCATGCCAGGAATGTCTTACAATGAGCTCAATGCATGTCCCGGCCTTTCTCCTCTGACCTTTACACTACCTGACTTAACCTTTGCTCTCTTCTTCTACATCTACCAGTTAATATCTCTTTCCCACAGGTTTTTATTTCTCTGATACTCGATTATATGTATCCATGTACCTTCTTTCGTCAATCTTTTTTTTATGGTGTTTTAAAGGCATTTTGCGATTGATCTTTTTTTTCTTCTGGGCAGCCATTCAATAGGCAGGAAGTAGACTACAGAGACGATCACCGCGCTGACATCCAATAGGCCGGAAGCAGAGTAGAGACAGGAGAACATTCAGAAAATGGCCCGAGACCAGAAGAAACCCTTGATCATCATGGTTAAGATAGAAGTGGTAAGCAGGTCGGCAGACTCTTTCCTCCCTGATCCTTGAGTGTCGTCTTCTACATCTGATGCTATCACAAATGGAGACATTCAACTCATGTTCTTATTTATTGGAGCTGCAATGCAAGACATGAAATATATTGCTATAGTCCTGAGATATTTATCCATCTCTTTTTCCTTAATCATTTTACTCATGTCAAACTCTCTCTCTCTCTCTCTCTCTCTGCCCTCTCAGTAAACCCTGTCTCGCCATCTGTCTGATTCAGTTCAGTGTCAGTGTCTGTCCTCTCTCCTCTACAGCCTAGAGGCAAGCATCAAATCTTTCCGTTCTCCATTCCTTCCTCCTCCTTTGCCTCACTTGTTTCTTCTGCTGTAGGGATGCAAAGGTCAAAAACAGTCAAGATAAAATGTAATGCAATGTAACCAAAAAACTTAAGATCCACAGTTTTGATTTAAAGAATGTTTTGTATCCGTATGGTCTTACTTGTTGCATTTACAGAGATATCCTATATTTTTGTTTGTTTGTATATTGAATGTTTATTAGTTTGTTCTTCTAAATCCAAACACTTTTTTCTATAACATAAAGTAAATATCTGCAATTTCGTGTTTCACTTACCACTGTATCATAGACGAAGTGTGAGCAGGTCGTTACAGCTTCAGGACATTTTCATTTTGGTGTGTCACATGTCTTGGTGGCCCGTACGGGGATTGGCTCTTCATGTTTAGCAGGAGCTGATCCCAAAATCGACGATACCTGCAAAGAGAGCTGTTGGTGTGATGCCTGCTGCTGGACGGTGAGCTGTTGGCGTGATCCATTGGAGCTGTGACCCACTGAGAGCAGACGAGTAGCTGAGAGGGACCGACGGTGAATGACTGGGGAAGACATTGCCATGGCAGACAGCGAAAGGAAGAGCCTGGTGTGGAACATCAGGAAGAGCCTGTTTTTGTTGTCATCTGATAATCTTTTCCAGATTGCTGTTAACATTGGCCCAGTTGCAGACAAAGACCCGTCAGAGCTTTCAAGTGGAGACGCGGAGGGATGTTTTGAGTACATCCATGCCTTCATGTACAGGAAGGACTTTTTACAAGCCGAGGACATGGGTGAATTATTGGCCTTGAAAGATGTCATTGATGATGTTGTCCAGTCTCAAAGTGGTGTTACCATAAATGTTGAGCAAAGTGAAAACGCAAAGCCACAGCCCACACTTACTACTGCTCCACCTGTTGAAGTAGTTAGTCCAGCCACAGTTAATGTACCACTTGCTGATGCAGCCAGTGTAGACACTGCTGCCCTAGCTAACCCACGGCTGTTCACAAAAACAACTGATGATGCTGCATTGAGTCATGTTAATGTTTTACCAGATAATGTCCAGAGAATGATTTCTGATCACGAAGATTTGGGTAAAACACTTTGTGGTCTTGTACACATTCCTACTTCACAAGACACCACACAACCTACTCCAACACAACATAGCATGCAACCAGACACTACCAAACACCCTACACCAGAACAAGTAATGTCTCTGAAGAATCTCCCCTACATTCATCGTCATGAATTTAAGGTTCATGGGGGCCAAATTGGGGATCACTCATCTGACATTAGTTATAACAGTGTGTGTAGACAGATTGAGGAGGGAGTTAAGGACAGTTTTACTGACTCTGAGATAGTGAGAGCTGTGCTGAGGATTATCAAACCTGGAAATTTCAAAGACATGTTAGTAAATAAGGAAGACATGACTGTAGCTGAGCTGAAGGGGTTCCTCCAATCACATTTGGGTGAGAGAAATAGCACAGAACTATTTCAAGAGCTGATGTGTGCGAAACAAAATAAACATGAAACCCCGCAACAGTTCCTCTATCGTGTTATTGGCCTGAAACAACAAATCCTTTTCGGTTCAAAACAGTCAGGTAACGGAATTCAGTACAGTCCAGACACAGTACAAGATGTATTTTTACATACAGTGTATCAGGGGATAGGACACAAACACAATGACATTCGCAGAGAGATGAAATCCCTACTTTCAGACCACACAGTTGCGGATGAGACAATTCTTAAGCACGTCATGAGAATAACTAGCGATGAGAGTGAACGACAGCGTCGGCTAGGGTCAACACAACGCGCAAAACATACTGCTGCACATAGTGTACAAGTTGAAGTACAAAATGTGAAACAGCCAAACATAAAGAAAGAGACTGTTGAACATAAAGCTAAAACAGACACAGTACAGCAGCTTACAGAGAAAATAGATGTACTCACCAAGTTAGTTGACTCACTAGCAGAGACAGTACAGAAAGGACAAACTTGTCGCTGTTCATCTGACAAACCTCATGTAACCAGAAGAGAGAAACCCTACGGATGTCCAAGATGCGTGAAAGAAGGCTTACATTGTAAGCACTGTTTTGCATGCGGTGAACAAGGTCACAGAGCGTTAGGTTGCCTAAAACACCCAAAGCATCAGGGAAACCAAAGCCCTTTCCAAGTCCCATCAAGAAGATGCTCCAGTTGTGTTAGACATCCACCTTAAAGGCGAGAACAATACAGTCTCTGAAACACCTGATGGCAACAAACATCGCAAACGCAAGAAAACTGTTGCTGAACCACTGCATGATGTTTCACCATCCCACCAGGGGCTTGTCGCTAAACTAATTGGCAAGAAAGCTTTAACTAAGTGCATCCTCAATGGTCTGGCCGTAAATGCTCTTGTGGACTCTGGGGCTCAAGTCAGCCTAATAGGCAGGCCTTGGAAAGACAAATACCTACCTGATCTTGACATTCGCCCATTGTTTTAACTTGCTGAGCTCCTGGAGGACGAAGAAATGTTGAAAGTGTATGCAGTGAATGGAGAACTCATCTCATTTGATGGTTGGGTTATCATAACAGTGAACTTGCCAGGAAATGAAGACCCAAGTTTATCAATTAGCGTTCCCTTTCTCGTAAGTTCTCTACCTCTTGAGATGCCACTGATAGGGTTTAATGTGGTAGAAGTGGTTATTCAGGGAAAACCAGATCGACTAGTTTCCACTGTAAACCGGCTGCTAAGCGGAGCCATGTCCATCTCCAATGAAACAGCTCAAAACATTGTTCACTTTGTACAGACCAAAAAGACAGTTACTGCTCAGGGACGTTTGAGAATTGGTCAGAAAGACAAAGTCATTCCTGCAGGTAGTGTTACCTGGGTGAAGTGCAAGGTACCACCTCAGCTAAACCCGTCTGAGTCTTTGGTGTTGTTTGAGCCTGAGGAACGTAGTGTACAGCTACAGCAGCTTGATGTTGGGGAGGGCTTACTAGAGATTCAGACAGGCAGGAGCCCCTACGTAGCTGTTCCCCTAGGTAACCACACAAAACATGACATTGTCTTGCCTCGAAAATCCCCCATAGGTAGCATTCAGCCAATCAAAAAGATTGTTGAGACCGACTTAAGACATCAAAGTTCAGAGTGCCACTGCTTCTTCAGTTGCCCCAAACTGTTCTTCACCATGGCACCCACCAGTTGATATAAGTCACCTTGAGAAGGAGCAACAAGAAATTGTGAAAAAGATGCTGTATGATGAGTTGTCTGCTTTTGCAAGAGATGCTAATGATATCGGCTGTGTGCCAACTTTGCAGATGTCATTAAACCTCAAAGATGACATTCCAGTGCAGAAGGCCTACTCCTCTATCCCAAAGCCATTAGTTACAGAAGTTAAGTTAAGGAGTACATCCAAGATCTTTTGGCAAAAGGATGGGTCATCAAGTCAAAGTCTCCTTATGCTGCTCCAGTTGTATGTGTCCGCAAAAAGGATGGCTCGCTACGCCTTTGCATCGACTATAGGTTACTGAACCAGAAGACCATCCCTGACAGGCACCCACTACCTCGGTCAAGATGTGACCGATACATTGGGCGGCCACTCCTGGTTCAGTGTCCTTGACCAAGGTAAGGCATACCAGCAAGGGTTCATGGCAGAAGGCTCACGACATCTTACCGCCTTTGTAACTCCCTGGGGGCTGTATGAGTGGGTGAGAATACCCTTTGGCCTGTCAAATGCGCCTGCAGCCTTCCAAAGGAGTATGGAAGAGATGTTGAACTCAGTCAGAGACGACTGTTGTATTCCCTACTTGGACGACATCCTTTGCTATGCAAGGACCTTTGAAGAGCATGTTGAAGGTGTTCGCAAAGTCTTAAAAGCACTTCAACAGCATGGAGTTAAGTTGAGACCCGAGAAATGTGAACTGTTTCGTAGGCAAGTGTGGTATGTGGGTCGTCTTGTATCTGAAAAAAGGTGTGCACATTGACCCAAAAGACTTACAGGCTGTGCAGTCTCTTGAGGAGAAAACACCACAGACAGTTGGTGATGTGAGGCGGTTGTTAGGCTTCCTCAGCTACTACCGCAGCTACATACAGGACTTTGCACGAATTGCGAAACCAATGTATGAGCTTCTCCAAATTAAACCTGGCCTGTCACCAATCAAGACTAAACAGACAAAAACAAAAGGCCCTTAGCTGCCCTCAAAGACCCCTGTGGAGTGGACCAACGAACACAAAGGAGCACTGAACCGTCTCATTGACATGCTCACCAACCTTGGGTTGCTGCTCTAACCCTCACTGCAATTGCTGACCAAGAATCTCCCCCACCACTTCCAACCATCAGCAGGGAGGAATTGATCAAAGCTCAGAAGGAAGATCAAGCAGTGGGTGAGATCCTTAAGCTAAAAGAGACCAATGCTGTAATGACCATTTGATGATTTACGACGAACAGTTGGAAGAGCAGCAAGGAAACTTCTTCATGAATGGAGAAAATTACACATTGAAAATGGACTTCTGTACCGACGGACTGATGAGAGACAACAACTTGTCCTCCCAGCCAAATACAAACCCACAGTGTTAAAGCACCTCCACGATGATATGGGGCACATTGGCACTGATCGAGTACTGTCTTTGGCTAGGGAGAGGTTTTACTGGCCGTACATGAAAAAGGAAGTTGAGGAATATGTCACAAGGAAATGTCCCTGTATTAAACAGAAGAAACCCACAGTCCATGTCCGTGCCCCAATGGGCGCAGTCACCTCAAACTCACCTTTGGATCTGGTGTGCATAGACTATCTTCATCTTGAGACCAGCCGAGGAGGATATGAATATATCCTGATAGTCGTGGATCATTTCACAAGATTTGCTCAGGCGTATCCTACTAAAAACAAGTCTGGAAAGACGGCAGCAGAGCTCATCTTTGGTGAATTCATCCAGCTTTTCGGATACCCCAGCAGGTTGCATCACGACCAGGGTTGTGAGTTTGAAAATGAGCTCTTAGGACACTACGAGAAAAATCTGGCACTGGACATTCGAGAACTTCACCTTATCACCCCCAAGGCAATCCTGCCGAGAGGTTCAATAGAAGCCTCCTGCAGATGCTCAGGACACTCGGTGACAAAGAAAAAGAGCGTTTGGAAAGATCATTTCCAAAAGACTGTGCATGCTTACAATTGTACGCGTCATGAATCGACAGGGTATTCCCCCTACATCCTGCTTTATGGATACCACCCTCGTCTCCCTGTAGACTTGTTGTTTGGTCTAATAGGTGAGAAAAGCACAGTGTCACACAAGAACTATGCAGAAAAGTGGGCAGAAAGGATGACTGAAGCGTACAAGATCGCAAGTGCGAACAGCAAACTGTCCAGTGCCCGAGGCAAATCCTACTATGACAAGAAGCTCAGGGGTGTAGTCTTACATCCTGGGGACAGGGTCCTTGTTAGGAATCTCAGCGAGTGGGGTGGTCCAGGGAAACTCAGGTCATATTGGGAACAGAACATCTATGTTGTAAAAGAACAAGTAGCAGACAACCCTGTGTATGTAGTTTACCGTGAGACAGGAGACAAACAAAAGACAAGAGTTCTCCACCGTAACTCACTACTGCTTGTTAATAACTTACCAGTTGAAGCTCCACCATTGAGACCAAAGCCTGCACCAAAGAGACAAACTAAACAAACAAGCAACCGTGACAAACACGTGAGACACCAAAGTGACACAAGTGACTCTCACTCTGAAGGGAGTACTGGAGGATATTGGTTGAGAGTTCCTGCAAAAGAAAGAACACCTGCAATGGAGAACACTTACCATAATATGCCTACCTCAGTTCAAGCTAATCCAGTCCCTGAAAGAACAAATAGCCATGTACAGGTACCTTCAAAGGAAGAAAGACTGATCAGAGTATCTGCAAGGAAATTCAATCTAACAACAAAATGCCAAGTTGAGTTTAACATATCTATTATGCTTATTTTACATGCTTATATTATTGTAGTGGCTATTTGTCCCAAAAAAAACCTAAATATCAATAATGTATATGTATGTATATAACATTAAACTAATATCAAACATAATCAAATGACCACTGATGCATCATGGGTATGTGGTGTACACAGGAAAAAAAGTCCAATGTCCATGCAAGAGATCTGCAGTTTCTTGGTGGTTTATTTGGTCAAAATAAGCAAGCAAGCAAACAAAAGAGCGAAGAAAATTGTGGCTCCTGCTTGCTCCATATCCCTCTTCCTGCATTTTATCCCATCTCTTCCCCTATCCCCTTTCAAGCCCGGCGCAGTCTAGGCCTGTGAAGGCTGTTTCGTCATGGACCGGGGATCCAGCTGAAGATTTCTGCCTTTTTAATAAGGCAGTTTTTTCTTACCACTGTAACTTTTGCTGCTTTGCTAAAGTGCTCATGATGAATAGACCGGGTCTTTGAAATATAACAATAAGTAAGGTCTTTTACCTGCTTTTTGTAAAATAACAATGAGTAAGGTCTTTGACCTGCTTTTTGTAACATAATAAGTAAGGTCTTTTACCTGCTTTTTGTAAAGTGTCTCCAGATAACACTTGTTATGAGTTGACGCTATACAAATAAAAATTGATTGATTGATTGATGTTTTGCTCCGTTGGACAGCACACACCCTGCCCCTCTGACCGGACATTCACAGGTGTGTTTTCTTATCTGACTTCCTGTCCGGGTTGTCATATTCTGTCCAACTGTTGAAACACACTCGCACTTGAAACACAATGATTGACTAGGGTGGCAGCGAACTACGGCATAGTGCGTGGCGCTGACGGACTGCGGGATATCTGGAAATTGGGGGTAAGTAGCAAAATGTAATCGAAACGACTCAAAACACTGCACCACTCACTCTTTACAGAATATGGTTCTTATGAAAAAGTCTCAGCCATAAACTGAGCACTTTGACTGTTTACTTTAATTACTGTGAAGCATTAGGACAATATTTCTTACTGTATTGGTAATAACAAGTAAACACTTTAGGTTGTGTTTGGGGACATTAAAGAACATCATGTTTTACAGCCTGCCCAGACACTAATAAGATTACAGCATGTGAAGACATTAAGTGGGATTTTTCATCCATTAACACACATATTGCTGGTTTTAGAATCACATTTGGGGTCAATGATGAGTGTCTTCATTCAACAGTTTTATTGGAAATATTAAGAATATGCAGTAATTGTGATCTGTCCTTACTCTGACTTCTGTTGAAATTGAAACTTCTGCATGAGCTTAACTTTATGCTGTTAAAGACTCAACGGGGGAGACAAACTAAGATAGACAAAGATAGAAAGTGACAGTGAGAGGGAGGAGGCGGATGACATTGTGATGTCTTTAAGCTTGGACAGACTGCACTCAGTTTCACTTGTCTTCTCCATCCTGAATCTGTTTCCCTCTGGTTATCTCCCGAGAGCTGACAAGTGGAAACAAAGGAGAGGCACACACTGACAGACACACAGCAGGGGGACAGATATGAGACCACACGGTGGATCTTTCACTCGCCAAGTCTTTTAATAGGTCACATTGTAACTCTTACATTTTGACTTTTCAGTTCTACATGGTGGTTATGTTTGGTTGTTTTTTTTCTTGGATTGTAATCAAGGCACGCCTCTAAAGTTACATTTACAAAACTCAGACCACAATCCCAAACGTATTCCGGGCTTCTTTGCTTCTTGGCTTTTTCAAGCTTATTTCAAACTCCTCTTGTTTCTTTCTCAACAAAGGCAATTTGCTCAGCTGCCATTATGTAATCTTAGAATAATGGACAGTATGATATTAGGTGCATTGATGTATCCTCCAACTTAATGCCATATGACAAAGTTTCATCCCACATCTTCAAATCAATCAAGTCAATCTTTTTTGGATAGCGCCAATTCATATCAAGTGTTATCTCAAGACACTTTACAAAAAGCAAGTAAAAGACCTTACTCTTTGCTATATTAAGGAACATTTATCAAAGTTACAGTGGCAAGAAAAAATTCTGTTTAAGGGTCAGAAGTCTTGGACAAAACCAGGCTCATGATGAACGGCGGTCTTGTCGATCAGTGCCATGTTTAAAAAATTGGATAGAGAGACAAGTAGAAGGATGGGGGGGAGGTCCATAGGAGCAGGCAATCCCCACCAACGATCCAGAGGAATGTACAAGAAAAGAGAGTTATAGTGCTCCCAGGAAAATGTGGAAAATATGTCCATACATGTAGCTTTCAAATGTTGATTACTTATTTAAATTTGAGGGGTTCAATTGAAAGTTTCCCTAAAATTGTGACATCCTTTGAATGCAGGGTCTGCTCAATGTTTGTCTCTGCCATTGGATGTTAAAGCATGTCTCGATCTTGATGTTGTCTTTTGAAAATGTTCAGTTTCTTTTTTTTAAGGTTGTGGCTGCTTCATTGTGAAGCTTGAGCTGCTCTTGTTGCATATGATGTCATATACCATCTCAGTGTCTGGTGTCCTGTCGCTAGGATGTAAAAGTATTCTTGTTGACCTAAAATTGGCTTGATTTACCAACATCCCAGTTATTTAAGAGAGTCCACGTTGGAAGCTCAGGATGTACGTATGACAAACTCAGAATCTCAGAAAAAGTACAGAACCTTTTACTAAACTGCATAGCTTGCACAAATCTCTTGGAAGTTTTCAGTGTGAGCTGCATGTGTGAATGAAAACTGACACATTTTTTTACTCAGACTTGATCTGGAGTTTCTCATGCCAGCCCTCCTGAGAAAGTATGAGTGACCCGAGGTTTCTACAGAGAGAAACACGGCTGTGCCATGGGCTCACCGGTATCCCCAATAGTGGCCAATCTCCACATGGAAGAGGTAGAGAGTAGAGCTTTACACAGGGGCTATCCCCAGCCACAGGTTCAGATATGTGGATGACACCTGGGTCAAAATGAATTTGGATGAAGTTGAAGCCTTCACAGTATACATCAAGAGAGTAGAAAACAACATCTGGTTTACCAGAGAGGATGTCAGAAGAAACAGCTTGGCCTATTTGGACGATTAGGATCATTACCGGTTGAGATCCCTGCACCTGAGGCCGCGTGGCCCCTCGGTGCTGGCAGCCGATCGTCACTCAAACTCTCCCTCGTGCAATGACGTCTACAGGGAACCTACCTCCACAGACTGCAGTCATGTCCAATATGTCCTTGGGCAAGACAGTTTCGCTCCCACAATTCATCAGCTGTGTATTACCTTGAGGTAGTCGGAGATCGTGGTGACATTTATTCCCTGCAAACAGTGAACAACCATCGCCAGTATGCACGCTACCATTACGATCTCCATGCACATTATTAAACTGCTGCATTGTTTATGTTTGCTAGTATGTTCTTCAATCTTTTGTTCATATTGGGATTCTGTATATTTCACAAGGCTGAGAAATGAAAAGTGAATTTATCATCAAATGACTGCTAGGCTTCTTTTTTTCTTACATGAATTTAATATTGGGTAACTTCACAAATATAATTTTTGAGAGCTTGCTTTTAAATCATTTTTTCTTAACCCTACAAATTGTTTTCTTTTTCCTTTACTGAATATATATCTGCAGAGTTGAAGCAATTTTCTCTTTTACCCAGGGGTTGAGATTAGAAATCATCTTGCACTGTGTATATCATGCACCTCCAAAGTTGTAGGGCGGTAACATTTAATGGCACTAAAAACTAATCCACAAAAAAACTCCAAAGCCCCTCAACTGTTCAAAGGGACTGACTGAGAGGAGACTGAGGGAGGCTTTTCAAACTGGATTCAGTACAGTTGGTAAATTGATGGATTTTGTCAAGCTCAGTGGGACCAATATGACTGCAAGAGCAGAGGCCTGTGTTTGACTGAAGTCAGACCAAAGCAGACATTGACTCTAATTGGATACAGTGGGTTTGCCAGGAAATACAACTGGGATAAGTGTGTGTCTTAGTATTTTTTATCTTTGATTGTTGTAGGAGTTCATTTTAGGACAGCAGCTTGAAGCCTTTTTTTCATTTATTGCCAAGGAATAAAAACAAAAAGACAATTGACCCCTTGTCTCGGTCTCAGTGTGTGTGAGAGTGAGTGTCTGAGTGTGTTTGTGCTGGACAGAAGAAGGAGGAGATTTATGAAATAAGTGTCTGGAGTCTGAGAGAACATATAATGTTGAACCTCATCTGTGTGATTAATGCTGGCTGTCAGCCGTTTGGCAGTTTGCTTTCACAAGAAGAGAAACTATTTACATCCCAAAGATTATATTTACAGCATTACTCCATGTGGCAATTAAAATAGATGAGAGTATTAGCAGGGATGGAATAAGATCGAAAGGTGAGGATACCATATGGTAACCATTTTTAAAAGCCTTAGTGTTATGTGATTTTTTTTTTTTTTTGCATGTCATCATCAACATGTCATCATGTTGGCATGATAGGAGTCTTACCATTCATTGTATCTTCCAGATGGTAAAAACACAAGTATTAACTGTTGGTTTTTGTATTTAAATAGTCACCCTGTATGATAATGTTGGCTGATTTAGACTGTCGCGTTTCGCATTTCTTTCTTTTACTGAGGTGGATCAGTTGAAAAAGGTCCTGGCAACGTGCACTCTCAGTTGGGTTACTATTCAAAGAGTTGGGCTGTCTTTCAGAGACTGATGTAGATTGTTAGCATCCAATGTCCTATACAGCGAACAGGTCCCTGATTTACATATTTTGTTATTACAGTTGAAACAGTTGGTAATTATAAATTCTTATTTGATGGATTTGCATGAGCCACTCTCCCTTCAGTTGAAGTTCAGATGTAAAAAGGTTTGGTCTGATAAGAATGTAAAAAGAAGCTGGTTTAATGAAGCTCTAGCGTCAGCTCACTCAGGAAGACTATTGCCTTTACGATCGGGTCTCTCTAATTCATCCCTCTTTGTACGCTCACTCACACTTCCACTGTCATGTTGGGCTGTCATTGGGTAATCAGCTGTGTCGTCAGCGGTACTCATCTGACCAATTACATTGCATTCCTCCCTCATTGTCAACCTATCATCATTCTTGTTACCTTTTAAATATGATTCTTTATCTGCCTTAGTTCCTTCAGTCCTGATTAAGACTGAAAAACGCCAATCGCTCCTTATATGCACTTCTAATCCATAGAATCTCTGCATGTGTAACAGGCCCCGTATGGAGGACTGTTGCCAGATTAGATTTGTTCTGTTAATAACAGGGAAATAATGAGACAAAGCAATGTAGTGTGTTTCTTATCCTTGCTTCTTCTAGTCTTCATTTTTATACATATGTTTATGTATTTCAGTTTTACTTAAACTGTATTTTGGTTTTTATGTTTTTCTTCAAAAACAACACTTTATCCACATTTCAACATAATTTGTACAGAAACATACATAAACTTATACTTTGTCTTATATTACATGTAAAAGTTCTCAAAACTACAAAATAAATGTTTCTGTGTGTTATTATTCTTTAAACAAATATAAAATAATTTGTTTCTGCTACTTAAGAGCTTCTTATTAATGCAATACAGTTGCATACAGGTTCATACAGGAGGAGATCAATCCCTGCTTGGCATTATGCTAACAAATAACATGGGAAATCCCTTAGAAATCCCTTTGAAGCTAGCGGAGTTAGCGTTACACATTGTACAAGAAAATAAGTACAAAATATCAAAACGAACAGCCTTCATGAACTCACAGTTACTTTAAGAGATATGCAGGAACTTTACAAAACGAGCAAAAACAACATGGGAGCTAGAAACAAGCCATGACCGACATACAGTGGCGCCCATATATGAACGTGGTGATAAGCTAAGCTAGCACTCGTTAGCATCATAGCTAAAGTACTTTAAAACCTTCAAAACACATTTAAAACACCTCCTGACACACACTTAAGGATGGCGTTAGCTTGTACATGTTATCGAAGAATATATAGACCACATGTATGTGATTTGTGAAATTTACTCACCTGTTAATAACAGGGAAATAATGAGACAAAGCAATGTAGTGTGTTTCTTATCCTCGCTTCTTCTAGTCTGAAGACGAGGGCTGCCGAGCACACTAAGCTGTCTCACCTGGAGGTTATGCCTCCTTGTGGCACAAATTGGAACCACACTCTAAATTACATTTTACACAAAATAACAGAACTAATGCTCCCAATTAGACATTTACATATTGAAATATACACAATACACAAAAATAAATCACATAATGTGAACACACATTTCTGTGTGTCACAACAAAATAAAAATGGCTCCTGACATCTTAAACCCAATCTTTTTCAATAACTTCAGTATGCTACAAAAAATGCTCAATACAACAAGAATGTGGTGTATGTATAAGGTGCGTATGTGTATGGAATATAAGGTGTAAGATTTGGTGATAGTGGAATGTAATGAGAGGCCATCCATGCAGATATGTAAGGTGAGGTGAGTGTAGCAACAGTAGGATGAGGTTGTAGTGTTGGCTAACCTAATGTTTGATATGTGAACATCTGTCTTGGCTTTCTCGCTCTAGCTGACCTTCTAACCTCACTAGATGGGTCAGCTTCAGGGGTATGTAAAACCCGTTCTCCTTCTCTAGGAACTGAAAGTTCATCATCTTCACTGTCTGTTTCAGGTAGGTTTGGGTGAAGTAACAACTTAATTGCTGGCTGGCTAACAGTGACATTCTTATTCTCGTGTCTGTCTTCCCTTACAGTAGCTATCATACACAATGATCCTGCCTATGAACTATAGGCCAATTTCCAAGTTGCCATTTATGTCCAAAATATTGGAAAAAGTTGTGGCCAATCAACTCACTGCTGTGTTGGAGGAACATAACATCTATGACAAATTCCAGTCAGGGTTCCGGAAAGGGCATTCCACTGAAACCGCTCTATTAAGGGTCTCCAATGATATTTTAATGTCTGCTGATGGAGGTGATTGTTCAGTGTTGGTTCTTCATGACCTCAGCTCTGCCTTTGATACGGTTGACCACCCTAACCTCATAAAGACACTACATGACTGGGTGGGAATATCAGGTACAGCCCTGGACTGGTTCTCTTTGTATCTAAGTGAAAGGACCTTCACTGTCTCTGTTGGGGAGTTTATGTCTGACTCCTCTCTTTTATTAAGTTTTAATATTGCATATCATCTATATGCAGATGATATACAACTGCAATTTTCATTTAAACCTAGCGAAGCCTCTACGTTGTTCAGGCTCCTAGACTGTATAAACGCTATCAACGACTGGGCAACTGATAATTTCCTACAACTAAAGGCAGAAAAAAACAGAAGTCCTAGTTATTGCCCAAGACAAGTATGTTTCAACAATCATGTAAAACATTGGGCCCCTCTCCTCTGCTGTTCACTCCAACCTCCGTAATCTGGGAGTAATTTTCAATTCTTCATTATCACTAGACAGCCAGTTAAACAGTTAACCAAATCATGCTTTTTTCACTTATATATCAGCAAGCTGAGAACATCAGCGTCTTTCACAGAACTTGAGTTCTTTAGTTAAAGGATTTTGCCATGCTTTGCCAGTGGGTGCACAGGTGAATATGGTCCCTCTAGGAGCACTTTCCAAGATTTTGGGTTCCACCAACTTGTTTTACATGTGGTCGCCCTCTGCAGGTTTGGAGTGCATCAGAGTGTGAATGTGCTCTTGTGAATGAATTGGGATTTGACACCACAAGTAGCAATTAATCATCCTCAGCTCTACCTACACCCTCTTTGCAAGACTCACTCTGTCTACACAGCTTGTTGCCGTACATCCATGAATCATCTCTTCATTTTCATCTGATCTCACTTTGCCCTCTCTAACAGCAGCTTGATGACTTCTGAAGATGCCATTTTGTTGTCAATGTGTGCCTCCCCATTGAGCACCCATAACACCCTCTATGTTGCTTTTACCACGACTTAAAAAAAGGTGTCAATGTCCCTCCTTCACATGTGATGTCCAGTCGTTTTGCAGCTTGTTCAGTCATGCTGTGGGTCTCCAGTGTAATTCAAAGACAGCTATCAAACAGTCAGTGGTGTGCTGTGAGCTAGGTGTCTGGCAGATAACATGATGCCTCAACAATCACCCCCTCATGTCAGACTTTTATCCCCAACCAACAGTTTCACAGATCAAACCCCCTTTTCCTTCCTCTCCCTGCACACACACGCCCAGCAGTGGATGAATGATGTTAAGATTCAAACAGCAGCTTTGTTTGATTGCTCTTCTTTCACTTCATGTCAGAGGATTCCACTCTCCTTCCTCTTCTCCTTCTCTGGAGATCTGATCAGGCCTTCACACATAAAACACAGGTAACAACTCAACAAAGTACTCAGTTGTTGACAGCTTTACTGAAATGTGTTATTTGAAGAGAATTCTAGATGCCATGTAAACAGCTGACAGCTAAAGATGTGCCCTTTGTAAAAACCCAGAGGTGGGACAAAGTCATTGTTTCCTAAGTTACATTGGCGGTTTAAGTTTTGTCTATGAAGTCCCAAATGAGGGTGAGGACCTAAACTTTGTTTTTTCAACTGATAAAGCAATAAAGAAAAGACGTGTTTGTGTGATGTAAAGGGGAATTGGAGATTGTAGAAGTTGAAATTGAGCTAAAGGAACTTTTATACAAGAAAACACCATTTAGTGGGTGTTTTTTAAATTGTATTCTTCACTTTTGTAATCTTCAGTGTCCTACAGTACTGTAACACCACACGGTACATGTGTCTGTCCACAACAAGTCTAAACTGCTCTACAATTTAAAAATCTGCTCAAAGATTGTAGACCAACCAGATCAGAGACTAAATCAGCCTACCATAAAAACATGTTGAGGCCAGCAAACAGCATTGTGTATGGACTATGAGGTAAGAATCTTAACATAGCTTTTTAAATAAGTTACCTGATACAAAAATAACATTACAATAACAATAACTTACATTGGCAGCAAAACACCAGAAAGTGATAATTTATCACATATTTATTAAGTCTCCGTAAATCAAATATAGAAGTTACAAATGTCTCCACAGTCCAGGTTGAAGTGCTCAATGTGGAAGTTATCGCTTTCCACATATCAACAAAGTTCAGCTTGCCGAATATGTCACCAAGAGTGGAATGAATTATAGAAATGGGATACTGGTTGCATGTGGCCCAACAGCTGGAATGACTGAATTTGCAGAGATTCCCCAAATGTGCACGACATGAGACGAGTTGAGTTTCACTGTTTGTCATGATTTGGTCTGTTTTAGTTTTGTATTTCAGAGTTTAGATTTTGTTGTAGTTGTCATTCTTCCCTGGTGTTGCTTGTTTCCTTGTGTGTTATCTTAATGTTTCATAATGTAATCTTTAGTGATTCTGGTTTTATTTTGTAGTTTCTTATCCTCGTGTCTCTCTATGTTGTAGTTTGTCTTGATGTTATATTTTTGAGTTTCTCTGTGTCTTCACTGTTTCCTGATTTAGTTTGTAGTTGTCCTCAGTGTTTCTTGTCTTGTGTTTTTTCCTGCCTCTGTGTGTTTGCAGTTTTCATTGCCTTCATTGTCTTCACCTGTGTCTAGTTTGTCTCACCTGTGTTTGTGGAAACCCAGTCTATGTCATACCTTCTCTGTGTCTCCTAGTGATGTTCTCTGCGTTTGGACTTTTTCGTTTTTTAAGAAAGTAAGTTTTGTTTGCCTTCTGTCTTTATGTTTAAAACAAGTATTTTTGTTTTTCTGCAACTGGGTCCACCTCCTCTTGTTTTCCTGAATCCTGACAGAATGATCTGACCAGCAATGGACCCAGAAGGCAGAAGAGGAAGGAGCTCACGTCGAGGTCCTGTTTCGATCTCTTAGAGCTCATTTAGAGGTCGATTTTCTGCTTGACCTCTACTTAGAAACAGGGAGCTCTGTCTGCCACCAGTTCCGGCTGAGCATTTTTCCAGTACCGTGACAATAATGTGCATGGTAGAGATCATTTGACGAGCCTTTGAGTTGACTTCATCCCCACGTAAAGAGGTTGCCCTGGTTCAGCTTGAGGAGCTGACAGATAGCTATCCACTTGTGGCCTACACAGTTGGATCAAAGCACACGGTAACTCTGAAGAGACACATCATCATCAGAGGTTGAATGTTTGGATATGTTGCAGTAGCTTGTGAGTTAAGTGGTTGAAATGCTAAGAGAATCATTATTTGTTTTTACTAATACATTAATAGTTTTGTTCGACACTGTATCTAGATGTGCAGCTAATTATTGATTATCAAATAAAGATTTTTTTAATGGCAGGATCGTGGTCTGGATTTTATCTTTTTCATATTGGTTTTTTTAAAGTTTTTTTAAGCTTAAGACCAGTACAAGCAACAAATATATATTTTTTTTCTTGCATTCTGAACAATTATTTTTATTTTGGATCACTTTATAAACTTGTCTAGTCTTATTGAGGGACGTGGAGCTGCTGGAGTGGGCGTGGCTTCCTGCAGCTGCAGCCAGGTGTCTCTCATCAGCAATCAACACCTGCAGCATAATAAAGACTCCGGCCTGAGATTCACTGGTCACCAGATCGCTTTGTCAGCTAGTTGGTTCTAGTAGATCCTTGTGCCTGTTGTAAACGCATGTAACTGTTGTTGTTTCATTTCTTTAGCTTGTGTTGCTAACCCTCTCTCATGTTTGCCTGCTTCAGGTTGTTTCGACCTGCTGTATACAAAGCATAACAATTTGGTTATTAAAGACATATTATTGGTTATACCGAAAAGCAAATAAAAGCAAAGAACCTCAACTTTGTGGAAATAAACCAAGAGAGTCTGGCTGCAGACCGCCACTGTCAGATCCGGAAATATATGCAAATAAAATTGGCTTGCCCTTGCGGTTTAGCGATTTACGTTTAGTCCTATGGTCTCGTAGTCCGACAATAGGAATGCAGGTCAAATATTATCAAATAAAATTGTATAGTAACATCTGCTTAAAGCGTTTTATTTATTTATTTATGTGTAACAGATTACTGAGCATCATGTTTTGTTTCCAGTTACACACTTAATTTAGGTAAGACGGGAAATGAACATTGTTTTAGCTTACCTTGTGCATTTCAATTTGATATTTTACTTTTCACCATCATTCAATATTTAGCTCTATTTGTCATATTGTGCTATTTTCTTACCTTGTGCCGTTGGACCACCTGTGTCAATGAGGGGGCTCATTTTAAAATACACCAACTAAAATATGTTTTTAAACTCCGCTCTATCTGAGCTCAGAGTAAGTTATTTGCTTTATTTAAAAAAAAAATGTAGCAAAAATACTATTTAAAAAATGATAAACTTTATTATGACCCTGCTGAGCCTCAAACATTATGAGGGACCCTTAACATCCTGGACACCCCGTTTACCCTGCCCACCCTACAATCTTCACAAGAACAGCTTTTCCCCCAGTACTTTAGAAACTGTTTATTTATATCTTAAAGGTTGCAGCATTGTACAATTATAAAAAAAAAAAACAACTGCAAACTTATTTTTCTAATTTCTTTAACTATCTGCTAATCTGTTCTTTATGACTGTCAGGGTTTACATAACTATTTACAATATGTTTATGAAGTGTTTCTAAAGACATGCCCACCAAGTACGATTTTACTAATTGTCATTTATGCTGCATTCATAGTGTGCCATATGCCCTCTGTTGTCAACAAACCTATCAGCTCCGCTGCCGTAACAAAGCGGAGACGGATCGAAAACGCATCTGGTGGAATTTGGCCGTCAGCCACAGCTGCCCCTAATGTTACATAAATCAGTTTTATGTATTTCATTTTGGTTTGTATAAAAAATAAGAAATTTGACATCTCCATTCCATTACAGAATAAATCAGTTGCTATTACTATCATTTTGTACGATCAGTCAAATTAATAAAATGTCCATCAAATGTCCATCAAGCATCCTTTAAGTAACAATTGATGCCACCCCTGTATGTATTTTTTCCTTAAATGTATTTTTATTAGTCTTTTATGTGCACGTATGTATGTGATTTAAGTCCAGTCTGTTTTATTATGAGATCAGAATTACAACAAAATGGACGTTTTACATGCAATCAAAATAATTAATCTGCCAAATGAGTCCCTAGTATGCTTTTGAGTGTATCCCAGCATGCTTTGCAGCACATCAGCCACTTGCAATACAAAATGAACAGTGGCTAAATTATCTAAATGCCCATGGCTGGAGCTGTCACTTTCTGTGTTTGAATTTTTGGATCTGTGCACTAGTTTGCAGATAGCTTTAACAATAATAGCTCCATAAAGTTCCTCAGTGGGGGCTCTTAAGTTGATTCATGTATAAGGTCAGTCCAACAATAAAGTGATAGTGACACATTTATGAGCCCATCCACAGTAATCTTCAAATGGTATAATATTGATGATCCTGAAATGTGTTGTTATGCATCATGAGTAATATGACTTGTGAAGATAATTTCATGGTGATTCTCTCGGTAAAACCTTTGACGCAGGACTGTTAGTTTGCCAAAGGATCGATGTTGATGATACAATCGACAAATGATTACAGGATAGAGATCCTTATTACACAGTAGAAGTAGCATGCTAGCAGTATGCATGCTAGCAGTATGCATGCTAACAGTGAAATCAAACTACTTGACCAACACGTTCTGTGAAAGATGATTGAGTTGTTTCTAAAAAAGCTCAGGGAACTTTAAGCTATGCTTCTATATTGGTGTACAGATCGTTGAACAAATGTTATCAAGACAGTTTTGTAGCCACCTTAGTGAACTGAATGACTGCCAAGTACAAGTTAAGGGATTTCAGCGGTATGTTCACAGCTGAGCATGTGAAGGACAGACCGTCTGTTATTTCCTGCCCATGGTGGAAACAGATTGTGTTCTGTGCAGATATTTACTAAAACATTTAGTAATCAAGATGTAGATATTTGTGTTTGTTGGAAGGCAAGGCAAATGCAAGAACTCAAATATTTCTTGCACGTGTTTTGAGATGCTGCACTGCGGAGGCCAGCTGTTCTCATGTAAAGGAGCTTTCCAACACGTGGCTAACGATTCAGTGAAGAGTAATGAATGAAATTATGGTTTCATTCTTACAGCTCACTCGCATTTTTACACCAAGTTGTGCAGAAGGTCACCAACTTTCAACAGTTTCCAGAGCAGACATCCCTCTAATTCCTCATCACGTCTTGTCCATGTGCACAGACTGCGTTTATATATCCCCATGTACATAAAGTTCCAGTGAACAACCACATGCTAATTAACAACACCCCCCATTTACTCAGATGGTAATTTATTGAAAGTTCAGAGGATCAAATCTCATCATTTATCATTGTAGAATTGTCTGCGTCATTTAGTAGTCTATGCAGAATTTTCATGTTCATCATTAATGCATACATGGATGACATTCAGATGAAACCTGAGGATATCAAAAGAATTGGACCAATCTGAAATGAACTCCAACCCAAACTCTTGTGGTCCTGCATCTTGAAAGGCATATGCCTTCAAGCTTTGAGTCACGGTGAAGGTCAGTGGTTAGTGGTACATAATATATATATGATATAAACTCTTTGTAGCACAGCATGATGATTGGAATGTGCTGGAATCCAAATCAATCTACTTGATTTGATGTTTGTCATGAGGCGTATTTGCCTGGTTGTTATTGAAGTCTTTTTCTTTATTCTTTTTGTGAATCTCTTAATGCCCACCTCTTTACTGTACTTAAGATTCACAGATTAAACTCAGTGTTCACACAATATGAATATTGCCTGGAAACCTTGTGCTGTGGTGCATGTGATGGGTGAATGGGATAAATTATGTTATAATAAATACCATACGCTACAAAAACCAGATATTTCTTTGAGCTTGGAGAATTGCATGTCTTCAGTGTGATGATTATGACATTTCAAACCTCTCATATTGGAGTTTCCTTGTTTGGCGAATCAGTGTCCTTCCTGTGAAGCAAAATGAGTGACCTGAATTTGCACCAATTATTATAATTTATAAATACTTTTGTAATTTCCATCCGAGCCTCCATGATTTGTCATCTTGAAAGGAATCACAAATAAATGAAATTTTTAACACATAAACTCTGTCGTGTACGAAGAAAACTCCGTCAAGTTATGGTCATGTTTCTTTTGTATATTGCATTTCCCTGTTTTATGTTGTACTTACCTTTGTCTCTCGCTGTGTCCAAAAACCACATCCAACATACTTCCTACTACTAAATACTCAAACAGTACACACTGCATACTGCCTAAAAATGGCATTGTTCCGTTAGCTACATACGGATCATGTGACTTATTTCCGGTCCGGTTACGTGGGCTAAGCGTGACTGTCGGTCCGTCAACAGAATTCAACGATCATTGCTAATACAAACTACGTAGTCATTTTAATATTATTTCACAAAATGTACGGTTACTTTTATTTGTATTTGGCTAGTTGGCAAGCCCTGCCGGGGTCAGCCCTGTGTTCCCACATTTCTCAGATTTTTCTCGAAATTAGGCCCCATGTTCCCACATTTCTAGGACATTTTCAAAATTAGGTCTTGTGTTCCTACATTTCCCTTCAATTTAAGCCCAATCCTCCCACAAGATTTTTTGGAAGCACTTTATAGTAAATGAATGAATGAGTCATTTTATTTCGATCAGCATACAGCAGAAATCGCCACAATCACAAGCATTACAAGAATCGAAAAGGGTTTCGGCTGAACCAGAGCTTATAGATGCCGAAGCCTTGTTTTCATTTCCTTAAGTCAGACAAACAAAACCAGATACACACATACATACAGGTACATACATGTGCACTTACATTAAATGTTTGCAATAAACAAAGAGATGGGCGCACCAGCTTTAGCTAAAAGCTACATTCCATCTGTAGTCCATTGCTACTGGATAATAGGTTGGGTGCAATTGGCTACCAAATTGGGAGAAAGGGGGAAAAAATCTGAAACAAATTTATGAAAAAGGAAATGTGGGAACATAGGGCCTAATTTTGAAAAACATCTTAGAAATGTGGAAACATACGGCTGTGGGAACATAGGCACGCTCCCGCTCTTCCATTTTGAGAGCGGCAATGCATTTTGGGGTGTATTAATTTGACCAGTGTGATTCCAATTCTGGAAAATCCAGTACTTGTCTAGGTGGATTTAATGTGTACCGACCTGGACTGATTAAACACTTTGATTTCTGTTACCTGCTCCTGTGTAGAAGTCGTGCATTTGAATCCATCGTCTTGATTCCATTGGTTCTGTCAGTGATGTCCCGGGGTTATATTTGTCCTATCCAAATAGTGATTTAGACTAAGTTAAAAACATCCTTAGGCCTGTGACTCTGTGCAATGTTCAAATTTAACCAAAACACGCACAAGAACACACAAGATTTTAAGTCACTTGTGTGCTCAGAAATGTTGTGCAAAATGTGAACAAACATGTACACACACACTTAAGATGTAGGAGCAGTTATTACTTCTTATTTTATTGGAGCTGAGAATTACTAAATCCACTCTATATTGAATGTGCATGTGAATCTGTTACCAGTCTATTAAGGCTTTCACACTTGCAAATTTCCAGGAGGAGCTGCATGTGTGAATGCAAACAGTCACTTTTTCAGTTGGACTTCACCTGGAGTAGCAGCTGCCAGCCCCCTAGTATTTTTGCATTAAGTCCAAGTGAGCTGATGTGAGAACACAGCAGGATATTATCCAGAGATTTTACCTCAACCAAACTGTCTGCACGTGACCACTACAATCTTAGTGCTTGTAATTAAACACTGCATTACATTTTTCTGTTTATCATGTTCTTTCCCGCTCTTTTGTCGATACTGTGATTCTGTCCAACTACACGATAGAAAGAAAAATATTCCCATTATAGCGGACTCTGTTGCTTTGTCCGCCACTTCTTTGTAGTTCTTTTTACATCACGTCTTACATCAGGACACCCCACCCCCCCCCCGTCCTCCTTCTGGCCGACATGGACACTGTGAGGGGCACATGTGATCAGCCAGGTCAGTAGAATTTCAGAGCAGTCCTCCTGAAAAGATTTAGATGTTTTCAGGAGTGCATATGGCAAAACGGCTTATGCTAGAGGTTAAAGCTTTTTTACACAAGTTAAATTAAAACCACTTATTTTCTGTTAATGTTAAATGGGTCAAAATAGGCGTTTTTGGACTGCAGGAACTTTTTCATAGTTCTAGGAACTGTTGGACCCCCTCCCCCTTTTTTATTGATTGCGCACCCCAGAAACTATGAAGTATTTTAGTTCCTAGAACCCTGTTTAGAGGCTGCTCCTGCTTTAGAGTAGGTACCATGGCGAGCGAATGAAGACAGAAAAAAAGTCCCCATGGTGTGTAGTTCTTAAAAAGTCCTCTTCAAGAGTTCCTCATCAAAAAGTCCCCAGAACTGTACGTTTGGTCCGTCAAGTAGAAATGCGACATTACAGAATACTGTTACCTTTGAAGTCAAGCATTTGACTCTGCACATCATGGCAGGTTGCTGACCTGATCAAAGTCGATTTCATGACTTTGCTCAGTTGAGCAGATGTGTCATATCTGGGCCAGCGCGCTGCCAGAGTAAACCAGCCATGATGATGTCTCAGTGCTTGCTGTTGCTTTAGTTCCCACAGAATGCTCTGCTGCTTTCCTGACAGCCAACAGATTTGTTATATTATGACTTTTTTTTGTAATTCCCAACCTGAATAGTTCCTCACAATACAAAATGATAACATAATGTGTGTTTTACCTTGACTTTTCACTGAGCTGGGAGAAGCCAGGCAGGCAAGAAATTGACAGTCAAGTCAGCAGCTGTCAGATAAATGGTAGATACAACGGCTGCAAAATCAGCTGCAGCAGAGTAACAGTAATTTTTCAGATATGAAATCAAAAACATGGTCCCATGGAGAGCCCTGCATGTCCACATACACTTTGTCTAAATGGCTAAGCCTGGAGGGAAAGTCGGCTGTTTCACTGCAAATAGTCTACCCTAGCAACAAATCTGATCTTGTATACACAAATTAACATATTTAGAGACAAGACAAATGAGGAGTAATCAGACAAAAGTGTGTGAATGTGTTATGTGTGTATACGGTGGAGAAAGATAAAGACAGATGCGAACACAGAGGAGGAAACAGACGAAAGCAAAGTGAGAGGAGAGAGCTCTCAGCAGAAGAAAAACCACAAGGTTGAAGTACACACTCGTTCAATGATCACACTAATGAGGATCCATGTTAATTGAGGCAGGTAATTCATAAAGGTTTGACTTTAATTATCCATTTGGACTGCTAATGCAAAATCATACACATCGGTATGGCTGTTTGAAGAGGTAATTACAAGATTCAGGTTACACAACACACACACACACACACACACACACACACACACACACACACACACACACACACACACACACACACACACACACACTAGTATTTGTACTTGTGCAGCCTTGAACATGTATGCTGCCCCTTCAGTGTATAGCCAGTGACTTCCTGCTACCATAGCAACAAGTTCAAATCCTCTATTGTTCCCTGTCATGCAGAGTGATAATATCTTACATGGTGGCCCTTATACAGTATGCTTTTAATATAGGTTTTATCAGTTATCTATAAAATTAATAATATAACCTAATGCCAGCTATGATACTCATGTATTCATGTAGTCTATAAGAACAAAAGCACTCCACAGCCCTTGTCAGAGTGCGTTTCTCAACAGTGCCTGAAGAAGCGCCACCCTCATTATGTACATTCATATTGGTTGTGTAACAGCGTAATATTGGTATGCTGTTGGAACAGAATTGGCATGGATGTGGTGTGGATGCTAGCCCTGTTTTAGTTTGTTTTGGTTGTTAGCCATGTTGGCTTGCAGCAAAAAGGTTCCTCGTTGGATTCTACTTGCTGGTGGGGTGGCTTTCTATGTGGTGTGTTCATGTTCTGACATGCATTTTGGTTTTTTTTCGGGTACGCCAGCTTCCTCCCACAGCTCAATGGTGGCCCAAAAACATGCTCAGTAGCTTAACTGGTTAATCTAAAATAGCTAGTTGTTGTCAATGTGAGTGTGAATGGTTCTCTATGGGACAGCCCTGTGATTGACTGGTGACCAGTTCAGCTCACCCAGTGACAGATGGGATTGGCTCCATCCTTGATTTTCATTGCAGATCTTCAGAGAGCTGACGGAAATCACAGCTTGTGGCTTTATCCAAAATTATCCTAATCCAATCATCTTCACTTTCCCACAACCGTTCAATGAAATGTAAAGCCCTGGACTTTTAAACTTCTGATTTGAAGAAGAGAGCTTCCAGTTTGAAAATAAAAACTGTAGATCCTCTGTATCGACATCCTGGCAGGAGTCCCTGAGCCATCACAAAATCTGCCCTCAAGATGTAATGCAACTGAAGCCTAATAGTCTGAAAATCCCACACTTAGCACATGCAGTATACAGAGGGAGATACGCCACAAGCTCCAAAGGGTGAGAAATGAGGAGGGGGGGTGCTAAGAGCAGAGCTGAGCAAGAGTGTGTGTGAGAAAAGCAGAGATGAAAGTAGAGCACTGGGAGAGATGTTGATTCAGAGCTGAGAGAATCCATCTTTAGACTTTGCATGGGAACGTGTTACCCAGCGGTAAACTCACAGATGTCATATTTCATTTTCTTTCCACGACTAAAAACAGATCAAACGCATATTCATGCAAACATAAGACTTATTCTGTCGTGTAAAACCATTATCAGTTGCATGTAATGCCAACAGCAGCGTATCTGTCTATACCTAATTGAAGCTTAAGTGTAAAAAATGCATGCCAAGTTCCTGCAAAGCATCTATACAGTTACAGACACACACTTAAAACATGTACTGTATAAACACACACTTAAACATGTACTGTATAAACACACACTTAAACATATACTGTATAAACACACACTTAAACATGTACTGTATACTGTATAAACACACACTTAAACATGCACTGTATACTGTACAAACACACACTTAAACATGCACTGTATGCTGTATAACACACACTTAAACATGTACTGTATAAACACACACTTAAACATGCACTGTATACTGTATAACACACACTTAAACATGTACTGTATAAACACACACTTAAACATGCACTGTATACTGTATAACACACACTTAAACATGTACTGTATAAACACACACTTAAACATGTACTGTATACTGTATAACACACACTTAAATATGTACTGTATAAACACACACTTAAACATGTACTGTATAAACACACACTTAAACATGCACTGTATACTGTATAACACACTTAAACATGTACTGTATACTGTATAAACACACACTTAAACATGCACTGTATACTGTATAAACACACACTTAAACATGCACTGTATACTGTATAACACACTTAAACATGTACTGTATACTGTATAAACACACACTTAAACATGCACTATATACTGTATAAACACACACTTAAACATGTACTGTATACTGTATAACACACTTAAACATGTACTGTATACTGTATAAACACACACTTAAACATGTACTGTATACTGTATAAACACACACTTAAACATGCACTATATACTGTATAAACACACACTTAAACATGTACTGTATAAACACACACTTAAACATGCACTGTATACTGTATAACACACACTTAAACATGCACTGTATACTGTATAAACACACACTTAAACATGCACTATATACTGTATAAACACACACTTAAACATGTACTGTATAAACACACACTTAAACATGCACTGTATACTGTATAACACACACTTAAACATGCACTGTATACTGTATAACACACACTTAAACATGTACTGTATAAACACACACTTAAACATGCACTGTATACTGTATAATACACACTTAAACATGTACTGTATACTGTATAACACACTTAAACATGTACTGTATACTGTATAACACACACTTAAACATGTACTGTATAAACACACACTTAAACATGCACTGTATACTGTATAATACACACTTAAACATGTACTGTATACTGTATAACACACTTAAACATGTACTGTATACTGTATAACACACACTTAAATATGTATTGTATACTGTATAACACACACTTAAATATGTACTGTATACTGTATAACACACTTAAACATGTACTGTATACTGTATAACACACACTTAAACATGTACTGTATACTGTATAACACACACTTAAATATGTACTGTATAAACACACACTTAAACATGTACTGTATAAACACACACTTAAACATGCACTGTGTACTGTATAATACACACTTAAACATGTACTGTATAAACACACACTTAAACATGTACTGTATACTGTATAACACACTTAAACATGTACTGTATACTGTATAACACACACTTAAACATGTACTGTATACTGTATAACACACACTTAAACATGTACTGTATACTGTATAACACACTTAAACATGTACTGTATACTGTATAAACACACACTTCATGCTACACTACACAAAGTTCCGGTGACAGAAAGGGACAATTGGGGAGCGACAGGAAGCCATGTTGTCAACACTGATAAATCACTCGAAGCACACACTGTAAAGTGTGTGTGTGCGTGAGTGGGTGGGGGTAGTCTCCATTGAGTTAGATGCAATAATCTTGATGATTCAGCACATTAAGATATATACAGGACTGCATATATGAAATGTATATTAAAGGCCAGTGTGTGGTCTGCTGTCAAGAAATGAAACGTCCAAAACTCTTATATCATCAAAAACCCTTAAGGTGCATACCATCATACACACCTATTCACACACACACACTGTTACGTTATGTTTTTGTGACTCACTTGATGTGTATGCGTTTTCAATAGGGTGGATGTATCCTGTGTCCTGTGCTCAATATGGCTTCTCATCCTTAGCCTCTTTCTTTATAGTTCTTTTTTTCTCTCTCTCTTTTTGTTTTTTCACTTTTATAAATTGTATTCAACAAGCAGAAATTACGTACCTGTAATAGTAAAGTATCCCATTCTGATTGAACAATGACCTGTCCCCCTTAATCATAATTGAGGCTGCTTAATGAATAATACATCCTGACATTTGGGGAAATGAATGAGTCTCGTTTTAATGTGTTTTTTTTCCACACTTCTGTCATCCCTCCACCCATTACTCTTCAGGTTGTTTTGTTTGGTTTTGGATGGATTATATTCAAGCCTTCTTCTTTTTCTTCTTTTTCTTCTTTTGTTTTCAGAAATTGCTGAAGAAATTCCCTAAGGTCGTTTAATCTCTCACAGAGGTTTTCTGCTCAACTGATTACCCATCTGCACAGGTCGGAGGTGTATAAAACTAACAAACAGGACATTTTTGATGATTTTATTTTATAATAAAGGCTTGGAGACAAAGGGACTGCTTTCTCAGCTAGTAGATGAACTTGTATAACTGATGAGGTAGGGGGTTGACACGCTGAACATGCAATGAGTTTCTCTCTTTTTTTCTCCTTACCAAGCTAATTTTTCTGCCTTTTCATTTTTCTTCAGAAGGCAAAACATTTCATATTAGGAAGGAAGGAAAGGCTGCTGGAGGTATTATAGAGAACAATTATTAATGTTTCTATAATGTGTATATAATAAGAATGGGTGAAGAGAGGTTGTGATTTCGGTTGGACATGCAGGGGAAATGTTATCAGGCCTTCTCAACAAAGACGTTTTGATTTGCCACATGAGGAAAAGGTGCAATCGTAAAGTTAAGGACAAATTCACTTTTGAAGTCCTTGAACAAAAAATTATATACAATTAATAACTAATGCAGTCAATTTAATATCATACCCAAACAAAACCTCTTGTAACATTTGACTTTATGTAATTTATTTATGATGTGTTATCGATGTCTGTTTGGCATGCTCTATTAAATGTACAAATTGTCTGTACTACAAACGTTTTTTTCAACAGAGCCACTTAAAACTGTTTCTATTATTGAATCTTCCCTTTTAGCCTGATTATTACTCTTGCATTAAAGACAACCCCACTTGTTAAGAGACCTGTCTTTGATATATTTGTTGTACAAAACACACAAAACTGAATTTTTAGAACATTTGAAAATAGAAACGAATGCGTAGGCTGCTAGTGTTGTATACGCTGCAATGCACTCTGGGTAGTGACCTGACATGGCTGCATTGCTCTTATTATACTTTGGGGCTCTTAGAAATGGGGTTCCGTGTATTTTTGCACATGAAGGGGGAAAGTGTGATCCCAGGTGGCCACAAACACAAACACTTTTGAAGTCACTACCCAGAATGCATTGCAGTGTATACATTACATCAATATCGGCCGAACCTTCAATTCATATTTTTTTTTATTATAAGATTTAAATGTGGCCTTTATTTTACAGACAGGACAGTGCATAGTATCAGAAATCAGGGAGAGTGGGAAATGGGGAATGACATCGTGGAAAGTGGCCACAGGTTGGATTCAAACCCAGGCTGCCCTCTTCGAGGATGATAGACTCTGTGCAAACTAACCACTCGGCCACTGGTGCATCTGAATTTATCATTTCAACATATGCACACAAAAATTGCATATAGACACAGAAAATTATGATTGCAATATTTTTTTTGCTTGATAAGGAACCCAGTGAGCTACAGTAGCTGGCTAACACATGGTTTAAAGTGTTCTCAGTATAGTTTCTGTAAAAACCTGTTGTTGTCTACATTACTTGCAGTATAGATGTTCATCAAATAATGGTCTAGGACAGGGGTGCCCAAACAGTCGATCGCGATCGACAGGTAGATCGCTGACTGATTCTCAGTCGATCGAGATGTTTAGTCAATATAAAATACAATTGTAAAATAGAAAAGTGATTTCAATTTCATCTCATTGCACTGTTTCCCACACACGATACCTGTGTGGGGAGCCAAGTATACTTCCGACCTGTTTGTATCTAATTTTTCATTTATTCATGAAATTGCTGCGTGCATGAGAGAGAGAGCGAGAGAGCGAGCGGGGGAGCGAGAGAGAGAGAGCGCGCGCGCAAGAGAGAGTGCAGGCATGCGCAAGGACGTGCAGGTAAAACCGGGGGGCTAAATGTTTTACAAAAAAGTCATGTATAGAAACTATGCTACGAGTATTAAGCGCATTTGATGAAGCTGCAGCTACTTTTCTCTGCTCCTCTCTGCTGTCATGACTGTGAGCATCACGGGGGACGAGACACACCAACAAACAGCGCAAACGCAAACGCACACGCACACACACACACACACACACACTTGCACTGGAGCGCCAGCCACCACGCGAACGTTTTTACTTTTTACTTTTAGTGCTACAGCACACAGTTGATCCGTGATCCGTACGGACCGAGGCGGGAACACACGTGACCCGGTCAAACGGTCAGTTCGACTTTACTCCGTTCACTCTCACCGTGTCTGCAGCTAATTTAACAAAAGCAACATCATCTCACAGCAGCCTGCTGTAGTCTGTGAACATCTCCACACAGATTAAAGTTGTTTGTTGTAAACTAAATTAAGGGAAAAACATATGTGATATAAATACAAACGTAATATTAAAATGTAGCCTACCCTAAAATAAGAGTTTAAAAAATTTGCATTATTTTTTACAGAACTCTCATTTATTATATCTGAAATTATTTTCTGTTTGTTGTGTGAGTATTAAATGCATTTTGGAGGCTGTCGGTAAAGGCTACGGCTCACTATGTGGACTGGTAGATCTCGGCAGACTGGCAACTTTAAAAGTAGATCTTGGTTTAAAAAAGGTTGGGCACCCCTGGTCTAGGATATTGGATTCAGGATTTCCGAAATGTGAAAGCAGGTGTCAAAGAATGATTGTTGATTTCAGATGATTAGTATTGGTATTTGGGGTCAGCCCAATGGTCCCACAGCCCTATGTTCCCATATTTCTAAGAATTTTCTCAAAATTAGGCCCTATGTTCCCACAGGGTAGAGTTAGGGTAAGGGTTAGGGTAAGTTACCCTGAAATGTGGGAACATAGGGCATAATTTTGGTAAAAAATCTTACAAATGTGGGAACATAGGCACGCTCAGGGAAACATTATTATTACCCAGTCCCCTCATCATAGACCCCTCTTATGTACCAACGGGTGTTGGTGCTATAATACAATGTGTGCATGTCAATATAAAAACGTCATTATTAACAACCGTTCACACAGACACATAAAGACAAAACACTGTAGTTCAAAATACACAGTGATAGATGTGGTAATGTGTCTGCCATCTGCACAAGTGTGTTTGAGTCTTCTTGCACAGAATCACACAAACACACACACACAATACACAACCATTCATCATTATAATGAAGCAAAGAGTCAGGGTTTATCTATCTTTTGCAGTGTAAACATTACTTAACACACTCAGATATCCAATCTACATAGCACACACTACTACTCACATATACATCTGTCTTCTGAAGTATGTTGTGACTGTCTAACTACATGTAAAGATGATGTCATTAGAACAGGAAGAGATGGAGATGTCAGAAGAAAAATGGAGGAGAGGGGCGTATCTGAGTAACTGAATCACACTGAATAAGGAATCATACAGAAGACAGTGTCACACTCAAGGTTGAACTCAAGTCTGAATGTTGCTTGTGGTCCTGCACAGTTTGAGGTTTACACACTGGCATTAATAAACGATAGAAATATGTTACTCATGTTGGCAGTAAGGCTTTAGTGATGCTGATGTTACAAGAGTCCAGACTTAAATAAACTCCAGGGCGGACTGCCATGACATTTTGTTCGGAAATCCATGGTCTCAAGAGGATAAAGCCTACCAATGCAATAACATATCCCAACATGTGTTTTGTAAATTGTACTGATACTGTCTGACTTTGTGTCTCTGTCTGTAACTTTGTGTTTTTTGCTGCTGCCTGTCTTGGCCAGGTCTCCCTCGAAAAAGAGGTTCTTAATCTCAGTGGGACCAACTAAGGTTAAATGAGAAAATACAATAAATTATATGAATGCAAACAAATATGAACAATGTATATGTATCCCACACAGGACAAATTATTCAGACTTCGATGATCCTACTAACTGTATGTCACTGTTGACATTTTAACTTAATCTCAAAACTAGTGGACAGGATACAATGATATTTGGTTCCAGATATACTGTCGTATTTCTTGCTTGCTTTTATTTTGGTATTATTGTGAACAAAGACACAAGGAGGGTGGTTCTTGTCCAACATTGGGACTACAGGACTTTATGGAGGCTTACATACAGTGCTCCTTCAGGGACAAAATAGCATGTGGTTAATTTGGTTAAAATTAAGATTAAGGGTGAACCTGAATTGATTTTGATTAATGCTGCCTTCATGTTTTCTGACATATTCTTATTCCCACCTTTAAAAAAAAGTGTAGAGGCTATCTAGTAATTCTTGTCTGTTACAGTTCTGTATTAGATAGATCAGGGAGGGGCAGCTTTGGTCACAGCAAGGGCCACATTTATTTAATTCTCACTGCCAGGGGGCCAAAATGTAGGATACAAAAATGATTACAGTCAATTATGTCTAAAATACTCAACATATACCAGTGATCAAATGTTTTTACAAACATATTTCTGGTTTTCATGATTTCATGGCAGATTTGTCATTTTTTCTTCATGTTTCCAATTAACTGATATGTCAAAATTGACCTGAGGGCCACATTGAGGGTCGATGAGGGCTGCAATGTGGCCCCCAGGCCCCTGAGATAGATGGTTGCTGTGCTGCTTTTGGGAGTGGCTGAAGCATGAATCAGCAAAATACAAAGACGCTTGATTGATTTGTAAAAACAAAACTAAAAACATCTCTATACTTTAAAAATCTCTTCTGAACTATACTGAATACTTTTCTGTTTTACTGTGCGTTGAGAGTTTGAAACCTTGTTGACTTTGATTTATGATCACCTAGTTATACATTATGTATGTATGAGAGTGCAACAGAAAACACATGTTTACATCACTATGAACTGATACTTTTTGTATACTTTGTCAATCTTGAACCCAAACATCAGCTGATGCTTGCACACAGACGCTCTATCAATCTGCTTCCTCTTTGCCTGCAGGCAAAGATTTATGACTTCATTTCAATTCCGTATAATAAGGCTATTATAACTGAACATAAACACTAACTTTTTACTCCCTGAATCTCTGAATTTTCAATGATGTCAAGAAAGAAATCAGAACAAAGTTAGGTAGAATATACATATTCTGCCACTACTGACAAAAAGAAAGAGGAAGACAGTGCTAATGCATTGTACTGTGAAATACAGAGGTAGTCCAGTTAGCCTAGCTTGCTAGCTCCCTCTGTCCACAATGATTAAAATGTTACTTAATAGGTTATCCCAAGTGTGGAATGGGATTGAGAAATAGGATTGCATATATTGCAAACAGTACACAACCAATGGTATGTGTGCTTATCAGCTGGTATCAATGTTCCAAGGCTTAACAGGGATATACTAGTATTTTTTTAATGGTGCATATATGATGAAGCTAAAATCTATCCAGATATTTAAATGTTTAATTTGGGGGGTTTTCAAAAATGTCAAAATTCCTCATCTTTTCAAAAGTGAAAACATGCTCAGGAAGCAATATAGGAAAGAGATAAGCGGTAGGTAGGTGAGCATTGGGAGGAGAATGAGCAGCGATAAAGAGCAGAAAGATAGTAATCAAAGACCTGAATGTGGAATGAGAAAGACTCTAATTAAAGACCTGAAGATTCAATCTGTCAGTCAACCTTCCTACTTCAACTACACAGTTGAACAGTGCAGCTGGCAGCCATTAGCACAATGTGTTTCTTCTGCTGACACTTTGCCTCACAAGAGGAGGTTCTTTACTAAGCTGTCCTCAGGGTACAGACCTTTCTGTTGTCCCTGCAGCTTCAGCCAGCTGCAACCAAGAAACAACCATGACATTTTTCACAGGGAGGCTTTCTGTTGAGGAAGTTTACTGGCTGCTCTGCTCATAAATTATGTTTTTACGTGAACAAAACTCCTCTCTTCTCAGACTACTTCCACATACAATTTGTTTTTGCTTACATGCAGATACCAACATCTGGGTCGGTCTTCACCCTCTCAAAAGCTCTCTTTTTTTGCCACAGTAGGTGGCCATTTTACGCTGAAAAATAAACGTGCTGTGTTGTCTATATTTTGTGAGGTTTAGTGAACTAGAAATCGGGAAACAAGGCCTTCTGCTTAGTTTACATATTAAAAACGGATAACAATAGAAGTAAACATCACCTGAATGCAGTTATAAGGAGTTGAGGCTTTTTCACTTCGTATAAAAAAGTTTCCACCACAGAAAACTTCATTTTCCAGATCCATAGAGAAATTTCAGCTTCTAGTTGCTTGCTCTGCAGTAGTGGAGCAATACAATGGGTGGATTTGTTTACTAAAATTTCAAAGGCACCCAAAGTTTAGTGAAAAGAGAAAAACTCAAACTGTTATTTGGGAAGTGAGAATAAAGGTAGCGACACAGGTCCTCTTGCTTTTGTTGCTGTTCTACCAGAACAGAATGTTCGGTTCCAATACACTCAAGCAAGGCGATAAATCTGATGTGAATATATTACACAGTTGTAAGAGCTACATGACAAAGGCCTATCTGAGATATGACAATAAACTTTTCTACATTCATTCAGTTCATGGTGAGTTGAATTTGAGAAAAGACCCCAGAACAGTCAATGATTAGGTAGAAAGGATTTAATGCAAAAAAAACACTGGGATTCAGTCGCCACAATAGCATAGATGTCCATGGAGTGGGAGATGATAAATATTGTGCAGCAGTTGATTACACTGCAATTACCGCAAAGACGAAAAGAAAGGAGACAATGGAGGAAATGAAATGAAATGGTGGGCTTGGTATCATTGTCAGCTCATACTATAGTTAGCCTAAATTACACATACAGATTGCTGAGCCTTCAGCTCCTCTGCCTGCTCTCCTTCCTCATTCCTGCCCCGCCCCCCCCCCCCATAAACCATATTAAGATCACTTCAGTCAAGTTATCAGACCCATCTTAAAGCTAAACACTTCTTTAACCATTAAAGTTCTCTTGGTTCATGTTTGGATTCAGATCCGAATTTCCCGCTGGGATTAATGAAGTATTTCTGATTCTGATTCCTAAACTGAATTGCCACAGCAAATTTACCAACGTCCCCCTGCTTTGGGTTTTAGTTTGTATAGTTACTCAATTATTAACATTTTATTTTTTCTCTCAAAGAAAGGCAAAATTTAACTCTTTAGATACATTAATAATTTCAGTTCAGTTAGAATTCCATTTTGACCAAAGAAAGTAGTCGCTGCTGCAAGCATTCAGGCTGGTGAATAGCTTAAAAATGTTCAGATTGATGATGTCAGCGTGTGACATTGATTAGTTTCTGCCAACTGTTGCCCAGTGTAATGAAAAATGAGCTTTCAAAGTACAGAGCAAGAACACACCATGTTGCCAATCTGTCTTTGTGGGGACAAACTCCATTACTTGGCTTCTACAAATCATAACAGAAAGCCATTTCTGAAGTTGATTATGAAACCAAGTCTTTCTAGATGTTAAGTGGAAAGTACAACTTGTGACATTTTGACTTTTCATCGTCCAGAAGCAATATGATTGAAATAAAAGTACAGACTCTTAAAAAAAACTGGTTAAACAAACCCATCTGTAACACGACTGATGTGAGGCCAATTTAAGCTGTGAGATTCTATCTATAACTGTGTGTGTGTGTGTGTGTGTTTGTTAGTCGAGCTTCTACAAAGCCATTCATCCAATGGACTCCAGACTTGTTGGGTGTGGGTTGGGGGTCTTCCTTGCAGTGCTGATTGTGAAGTTTAGATGAGCTAATATTGTTGCTAAAACATGTTAAACAGTTTTGCGGTGGAGCAATACGATGAAATCAAAACCTAGAGGAGAAACGACTCGAGCACAGGCAGAAGGAGACTCGCCCAAGGCAATGTTATTTAGGTTGCTGAGTGGACTGGACCGGAAACACTCAGCATTGCAACGTAAGTTTGCCGTTTTGTTTTGCTAAACGGAGGCTATCTTTAGTACTAAATACGGTCCCCCTTTCTTCAAACAACAGAAGAAGACTCGCCCAAGGCAGTGTTATTTAGGTACACGTTAGCTAACTATCGTTAAATAGTCGGATGAAATCCTTTGCTTGGAAGCTCATTTGGGCACCTTGGCTGACCACAGAACTACATGTTGCCCCTAGCCAATGCTGACCAGCCACAAACTCATAAATTAAAAAAAAAACACATTCTGATCAGGCACTGCACTAGTTAATTCTGATAGCAGAGAGAAAGGGGACATTCATACATACGACTTCTCTATAGGACATAATAGTGTAAGACTTGGACAAAGAAAAGTGTGTGAGAGAGTTTTAGGTGATGTCTAATTGGTTTTTATTTAGCTAACTGTGCAGAGATGAGCACTTAACAAAGATTTTCTCCCTCTTGCTTTCTTTTGCACAATTTAACTATGCAGTCCCATAGAGCAGGCTTGTCATTTTTTTTTGTCTTACTACCTTCTAGTTAGAAAGGATGCACAACTACACAAAGATATGCAAACATAACCTTTTACTTTCACATTTACAGTTATTCAAAAAAGGAAATACTTTAAGTATTTTGCAAGACAGAAGTAAAATTAGGATTTCCCAGCCTTCATTGTCAATTTTTTATTCATTCATTATACTTAATTCTGACAAATTCAACACTAGTGTGACTGTTCAATTGATGAAAAGTACTAATTGTCACGTTTATTTTTACTTAACAATATTTAGTGTTTGCTTGCTTTGATTGCAGCAACACCAAAGGTAAGAATGAATTAAATCACCATATTGGTTTTACATTGACTTTCTTGTAGAAACCCTTTTGTCTTGTACTTGCATCTTACTTCTAATCGTTATATGTGTTGGAATGGGGAATTATGATAGAAGAATGAGTAATCTTGGGTATTCAGATTTTCAGAGAGCAAACTTGTTCTGGATGGAAACATTTGAAAAGTTTCTGAATTAACTTGATCAATTGTTTAAACAGAGGTACATTCGATTATTAGTGTCTATGGTCTGAAAGCAGTACAACAGGTCAGTAAGATAGTTAAGTCAAGGTTGGTAAAACATATTGTAGTACACATACAGTAATACAATGATGGCTGTATATTGTGTTTTAGTAAGTCAGGAAGCTCTGAAGCTCTTGTAAAGTACATTTGGGGTAGATGCTAGCAAAGCAGCAGTTTGAAAAATAGCCACAGCTAAAGCCTATGTAGATATCCTATTTAAGTATCTCCTATGTTATCTCCACAGTAATCTACACCAAAATGACTTAATAATGGCTGCCTTCCATGTCTCATACTCACAACAAGTTAGCTTCTAAACTTTTCCATTATGTTAACTTCTGAATGAAAGAAGGATCCTGCCTGCAAATGATGAAACTAAATGTTGTTCCAGGCATTGACTTCATTTTCAACATTAGAGGTATCGCTTGAATTTTACTCGTCAGTTTACTTTTTGGGTCTTCCAGTGTAGCCAATGGGTAAGGATGACTTCCTTTTCTGTGCATTACCATTGTTTACAATCCAACTAGCTAACTTGAGAGATTGAGTTGGTGTTGAGAAAGGACGTATACAGGACCAGATTGTTTGCTGCACTCCCATGCAGATGTCTGCAAAGAATAAATTAGAGCCAACACTGCATTATATGACTGGCTATTAATCGCTTCTGGGGCTGCATTTTGGTTGATGCATTCCTCCCTCTCTGCTGCCCACATTGACTGTTTTCCTGTATACAGCCAATGCCCATTGGAAATGCTAGGGGATGATGCTACTCTTAGTACAATCAGAAATCAGAACGCTTCCTAAATAAAAACTGTTCATGTGCCTACAGATTCTGCATCTTCTTGCAATTTTATAAAACAATTGCTCATCAGGTTACCAGAAGAAATAGTCAAAAGAATGATAATACTGCTGGATGTGGAAATAAACAACTGTTTGCTAACAAGTTGACCATATCAACCTTCATTTCAAGGTTCTTCACTAAGAGCTGAAATGTTCTACTTGAAGTTAAACCATAGAGCACCAACATTAAGCAGATCCCATTATACAGCCCACCTTCTCTCTCCCTCGGATCCGAGTCAGCTTATCAACCCCAGTCAGCTCTATATTGCATCCTATATCATTCTAATCATTAGTAGCTGAAGTCAGTGCTTGACATAAGATAAGATGAGAAGGAAGGAGGGGCGGTGGGAAATGAGCAGAGGAGACAGTGATGTGTACAGCGATGACAAACCTTTATAACACACATTAACCTGCACACTGGATGATTGGATTATAATTGGATGGAGCCAAAGCGGTGAAGATAAAAAATGTAGCCATGATGCACTGAAGATTGAAGGGTATATTCACCAGTGAAATATGTTAATAGAAGTAAGCAAAATGACAAGACAGCAGGCCTTTCAGATAATTGTTATAATATATTCTGATGAGCAAAGTGTATCCTATTTGAAGTTTGTTAGAAGAAAGTTCAGCATATATAATGGATTCACTTTTTTTTTTTTTAAATCTGTGCAGAATTGTATTACAGATGTATTTGGGCATTTTGTTGGAAAGCTGAAAGTATAGAGGCGGCCAGGGAACAAGGGAAAATTGAGGGGCAATACATTATGTAGAAAAGTCATCAACTGGATTCAAACTTTAGACATTCATGGGACAGTTCTCTAGAATGCACCTTCAATTTGCATACACACCGGCTGACACAGCAGTCAATGGGAAATGCCTGAGCCTGAAGTTAACAGGATTATAAACACTCTTCCTTCAGAGTTGGACCTGAAAGTTATCCATGAAGCTTTCTCACCCACTTTCAGCAGTAGAAGAAGAAGGATTACTCCTAAGCGTATGAGACATCACCAAGGGCAAAGCTGAAATCCTGATGAAATGATGCACTGTATTTATAAAAGTTGCACTTGGTGTCAGTGATTGCAAAAATATGTTTTTATACATTTAAATACAGGACAGTTTTTATTCTTTTAGAACGTATCTAGAAAGAAATAATCTAGAAAGTGTGCAAAGACTTTCAATAGACTGTCCAACAAATGTTGAGTAAGCAAGTGTTCATGTGGGGCAGCTGTGGCTCGGTTGGTAGAGTCGGTCATCTTTCAACCAGATGGTCAGTGGTTCAATCCCCAGCTCCTTCAGCTACATGTCCGATGTGTCCTTGGGCAAGACACTTAACCCCAAGTTGCTCCTGCTGCTTCGTCTGCAGAGTGTGAATGTGTATGCAGGGGATTCATTTCTACTGGTGATCTTTTTAGATAGCAGCCCGTGCCATCAGTGAATGTGTAGGTGTGACATGTGGTGTAAAAGAGATTTGAGTAGTCAGAACAATAGAGAAGCGCTATACAAGCTCAAGTCCAAGTATAAATGAGAAAACAATAATGAGGAAGTCTGTTGACGCCAAACCATGATCTTTCTCTTACCTAACCTGCCCAAGTCAAGTTTGTGCCTGAACCAAACTAAATTTAACCTTTTCACATTATAGACCAGATTAAGCAGGTTTCCATCAGGCCCTTTTTTGAGAGCATGATTACAATGTCGTCTCACAGCAAGCAGGTCCTGGTGAAGAGGCTTTAAAAAAGTGAAGCCAATGATAAAGTGCAAAAAACTGCAGTTCCTCGACTGTCCACTTGGGCCTGACTTAAAAAGCTTCTGAAGTTGCAGACTCATCCATTCTATAGCCTGGCACACGAAAACAGTTTTGGTCTAAATAGTTCAAGTCTTTATCAACACACACTGTATAGGGATTTGAAACATTTAAAATAAGTTCAAAGCACAGCTTCCTATTTGAATGGAGCAAACAAGGGCATCTAGGGAGAAAGAAAATAAAAAACCTCACATGCATAATGGCTCCAGACTGTCTCCACAGATGTGAATGAAGTGTCCAACCACTGACCTCGATTTAAGAGGTTACATTAATAACAGTGATGTTAAAGTAATATTTAGAGACGTTATGATCTTATCTTAACTCCTCTTATGTTTTAACTTGGTAATTTTTTATCTTACTTACTTTGTCTATTTATGTTTTATATGTATATATACTTTTTATTCTTATGAATATTATTGTTTTTCTTTTATAATTTATTCACTTGTTTCTATTTCTTTTACTGCTCTTACCTTCTTATTGCTGTTATATTTTTATTTTATTTTAGTTTCTTACATCTTTTTAAATCTTTGCTCCTCTTGGTCTCAGCTCGTGTTGTTGGGTTCTTGTGATGCCTGGGTTCTTATGATGGTTCTTATGATGTTCTTATGATGGTTCTTATGATGGTTCTTGTGATGGTCTGGTTATATATGTCTGTTGGGTATCGTGCACTATGGGTTCTTTTCTGTTGAATTGTATTTAATTATTTTTAGTATTTTGTATTTGTTATGTTCTTGCTGTTGTTTATGTTCTTCTGTGTTTGGTCTAGTTTACTTTATTCTTGTTTTTTTCTGTTTGTCAAAGCACTTGGTAAACCTGTGTTTTTAAAAAGGTGCTATATCAATAAAGTTATTATTATTATTATTTAAGAGTCATACAGAGGCAGAATTATTTTCTTGAAAACACTGGGTGTCACATCTCTTATAAATACTGTGGTGCAGTCTCCACCTGGTCTCAGACAGTTTTTGCTCCACTCTAACTGTGCGTTGCTATTAGTGCCAGTGTTTGTTCATGAGATCCTTTATTGGTCAATGATGATTATTTGTATAGAAAGGGAAACGTTATTCTCCCCTGAATGGCTGCTTAAGGGCTCATATAAATACACACTATCGGCACAGGTGCATTCAACCCCCTTTGTGTGTTTTGTGAATTAGTCTTTTTGAGTCTTTTCACAGTTTTAGCTGGTGCAAAAGGAGTGCGGTCCTCTTTTGATCAGGCCTGGAGTGTGTTCTTTGTACATCTGGCATAAGGTTATTCAAAGAAATGAATCAGCCAGGTATTTTATCGTAACATTCATTGACAAGTGTAAACTAAAAGATCAAATATCTCTGCCTGAGCTTAACTCAACAAGTTCATTAAAATATGGATAAAAAAATAAATGAGTACCAGATTTGAAAAAGTATTTTATAAAACAACTGTTTGACCTTGATGTTTTTTTAAATCTTAAAATTCATAATTTCCTGTTGCCAAATAACAAACATTATTTGCCACAAACATTTGGACACCAAATTATTGTTTAATTATTTTAACAAGGGAAACAGCTAAACAGTTAAAGCAGATGAGACACTTTATTCCATTTGGAGCTCCACTTTTTGATCAAGGCACAAACGTACTACGTCTGATTGATATCCCCTCTCCTCTGTTTCAGTACATGTCATGCCCCTGGCTCCTGGACCATTCCAGCTTTGGCATAGAAATCCAGCCAAGTGGTGTTTTATTGTTGAGTACAAATTCAATTTAGCTGAGCTCTTTTATATTGTATAAGATGAATGTTAGCATCCGGTGGAGAGTATGCTGAAGAGGAAGATGAATGGAAGCTGACAGATTGATGGAAACAATTATTGGTAGATGAAGGTAAAATGAGGATAAGTGAGGGAGGCACAGAGAGTGTGAAAGCTGGTAGAAAATTGTAGCTGAGTGGCAGAAGAAAAAGATGAACAGATTATACTTTATCAAAAGTAAGAAAAAAAGGCTGAGAAAAAAAAGGGTATGCATAGATTGTAAATATTAATGGATGAAAGCCTGAGTGATAAAACCCATCTGTTTCTGCAGTGGGCTTTGGAGACCAATCAATGGCGGTCACAATGCTGGATATGCTGTCTCAGCCTAACTTTCAGTCCACCAAACGAAAGGCTGAGAGCTGGAGCTGAGGCGGGTTTTAAGATTCTTGACAAACAGCTACATTGCAACCGCCTCTGAATCTGGTCAGCTATTGACTCATTATGCATAATGCGTATGCTTAATAGCATCAAAACGGATGAATTATCAAAAAATTAACCCTGTAATGTGTGCTGGTGTCTCGAAAGACAACGTTTTGAATCAGCATCGGAGTAAATTAAGGTCCTCATCAATCCACCACTCCAAACACTGATGTTGGGGTGTAACTTCCAGATTACCAGAGGTCCCCAGTTAATACTTATCCCATGTGAATAGGGCTTTAGTTACAGGACATATTGTGTCTGTATTCTTATCAGTAAGAAAAAGTGCAATCAGTATTTCAGTACGGTACAATCCTGAGATGGCGGCTCAGAGTTCTGTTCCAAAAGCAGTTTATCATTTACATCTTTGTTTACTGACGCAGACGAGTGAGGATACAGATAATATAAAGAATAGAAAAGCAGATATAACGCCGATCTATCTGTGTGTCATGCTCTGTCGCTCACTCAGTAAGAGGCACAATATTCTGAGTAAACTGATAAAACATAGCCCATTATAATTCATAAACTACACATGCTTTGAATGACATGAGCAGGAGAAGTGAGCTGCTAGTGGGTTATGATAGTTTGTAATAATGCAGCGCTGTGACATCTATCACAGTGTGTTAATCATACACATCTTTTTGATACATGATACATGGTTTCACAGCAGAGCCTCTGCCTTTAATTCTAGTTCTGGAGACTCTACCTGGCCATCAAGGGCTGTAGAGGTTACAACATTGGGATTAAAAATAGGTAAACTGTACTCTTTATGTCTTTATAAGAGAGGAAATATATCGGGGGGAAAGAGACAACAGGTAGCAAGGAAGAATAGGAGGGTTAGCCAGACTACAAGGGGACGGGATTATCACAAAGTGAGGAACAAGTGGCCTCGAGATGGCTCAGAAGCCGAAAAGATTTGATGGAGAGAGATGAGAAAAAGATGAGAGGGGATGAAAAGGGGGCAGATGTGAGGATTAAAAAGAAGCTAACCAGAGTAAAGAAGGAGAACAGGAGAGGAAACGAGTGCCTGAAGAGAAAAAAAGAAAGAAAGATGAGGAATAAGTCAGAGAGAGAGAATGGCTGACAAGATGATGAAGTGGAAGGGAGGAAGTAATGAAAGAAAACAGAACGAAGAAATAAAGACAGAGGAAAGATTGGGAGGATTAGACAGTGAGAGGAAAAAAAAAGGTGATTTCCAGCTGATGGATCTTGTCCATAGCTCCACACATACACACACACACACACACACACACACACACACACGCACACGCACACTGCTTGTAATGCTTGTTCTCTTACATCACAGAGGGCAAGGGGACAAATTAAGTGAAGCTGTTTCTACCCAGAGGAGCCTATTTTATCTTCTGCAGCACATCAATTCACACACACAACAAGCCACAGGGAAGACATGTCTGTGAGTGAGAGTGTGGTGTGTGTGTGTGTGTGTGTGTGTGTGTGTGTGTGTGTGTGTGTGTGTGTGTGTGTTGTGGTGTGTCTATGTACCATGTGTAGCATAGTACTGTCTCTGCTGAGTGAAATATGGCCTCAATCTATCAGATGTTTACTAATCCAATAAGCCAACCACCAACATCTGACATAACAATGTGCAACGATTTAAAGAAAGAAAAAATCATACATTTATAAGGAGAGAGACTTGACTTTGTAATGAAGTTGACCTCTATTATAAGCTGAAAAAATGTCAGAGGAAGTCAGAATAAATAAAGATACTTCTGTGAAGGAGCCTAGTGAACCTGTGAAAGCCTCTTCTTTTCCTTCAAAATGTGTAATTTGCATTTTTGGAATGGAATACAAGAGATTTAGTCAAAGTACCTTTCACAATAAAAGCCCCACCATATGTCCACTTAGCATGTTTCTTTATAGTTTTGCAGCTGGAAACAGATGTTGGATGAACACTATCTAGCTGTTAAAACTGGCAAAAAAAACGACGTAGTACAAACAGAGCTGAGACGTAAACAGTATAATGAACAGTTAAAAAGAAATTGTCCTTGCAGTGTTCCCTCCCGAGTAGAAAAAAAAAGCTTGAGAAAGATGGTAAACTGACTGCTATCAATCTTCATAAGGCGCTCTGATCACCGGCTAAATGACTGATGACTCGCTCTCCTCTGACCACCTGACGTGCCAAGAGCCACAGATCAGTGTGTGGGAGGGTGAAAATCCAATTGTTGGCTGAAGGGGGCCAACAAGACATGTCAAATGGTCTACTGTCTTCATTGTGTCACACCGGTGCCAGAGGGCCAAAGCTCTTCACCCACATACAGTTTATCTGGAGACACACACAGGAAGCATCTCAACCCATCAAGACAAAGGTTTATTTCAGTATCATGTCCAGTTTTTTCCCCAATTATTTCTAACATGGACACTCTGTAGCTCCAACAGAGAAAAAAAGGAATGTTTACTTTGTGTTCAGCAGCAGCACACAAAGAAAGACCAGGGAACCTGCTTGACATGAAGGATCACCCAATGGAAATGGACAAAGGCCACACTGAGAAGATATATAACAATAAGCTGTCTCTTTGGTAAAGGACTTTCAACTCTTACATCTTATATAGAGTACAATCTGCTCAAGCAGGGTTGTCTTGATGCTCCGTAAAGATACAGTGCTGGAGGAGTTACTCAAACCCAAATATCGACCACGCCTTGTGGTCATTACTGCGCCGACCAATGGAGTGTTGTTAGTGCTTCTTTGGACCTTCTCTGCTCTCTGCAACAGGCAAACAACTGATTTGCCGGCCCTCACAGCCAGAAGCTCCCAAATCTTTCTGTGTCTCCAGTGTGCTGACATCTTGTCTGTTCTTGTCTTGAGAATTATCTTTTTTTTTTTCTTCAGCCTCAAATGTTTTTATCCGCTCTGTTCTGTGTTGCCGTTCAGGTTTTGGACTCAAATACAATGGTGGTTATCACTACTTCCAGTTTATAGCACAGAGTTTCCTGGATAGTATACCTGCTGCTTTTCCCAAATTGACTCACTGAAACTTCCAGTGGAAATTTTAACTTTGGCACTGGCATGAAAAAAGTACAGATAAAAAATCAGGGTGAAAAATCCTGCCCTTTGTGTTCCCACATTCAGCTAATGCAGAATCAGAGTCATTTTTATTGCCAAGTATATTTACACATACAAGGAATGTGTCTTTGTGTTTGTCAGTGTAGTGCATGTATGAAAGGTCTCTCTTTCTTACGCTCTTCCTGTCTCATGCACTTAAACGTTTTCCCTTTTTAGACAGATTTTTCACAAAAAATGCAGCAACCAAGCTCAGCCGTCATCACGTCTTTGTGCATTCATATTGATGACGCGGCGGTGTAATAGTGGTGTCTCAGTCTGTCAATTTGTATGATATATGTGAATGAATAATTTGTCAAGTCTGTGTCCAGTAGCCATGTTAGACAAACACAAAACATATTTCACCATAGGAACTCTTTGAGGGACATGACACCAGATAACATTGCTCACTTCCTGTTCTGTGATTTGTCTGTTTGTAAAAAAAATGAGGCACACAGCACCTCTTGGCCAATTAGATGTGATTTTATCCTAAACCTTCAACAAAAAGCATTCTGAGAAAAGAGTGGCAGTCAGAGGCAATTCTGCAGAACACCTTTTGAAAAAAAAGAAGAAATATATCATTTACAAAGCCTGCTTCAACCTAACCGAAGATTTATGAAGAGCATCTGAAACTCCAAACTTTCAATAAAAAATGTGGAGCGTATAACCCAATCTGGCCTCCTTGTAAGCATTTTTCAGAAGTATGGGGCAATTTTACAGGTGTTCCATCTGATACTAGTTTGTGTTTTAGTATTTTTTCTGTGTGTGTGTCTTTCAGGTTGGTTGAACACTAAGAGAAAATGTCTCAACAGTAAATGATTCATATGAAAGAGGGCAGAATCCTGCAGGGACTGAGGAAGAGAGAGCGAGAGAGAGAGTGGGAGAGACAGGTTTGCAAAGAGTGGGAACAAGAAAAACCTGAGTGAGCAAATAGAGAATAAGGGAGACAGTTAGGTTTGTAGAAAAGGAAGAGCTGAAGAGAAGTCAGTCCCCTCCTGGCGCTGACCTTTTACACAAAGACACACAGAAGGACGGACAGGCAACAATTTAGGGGAAAGGAAATTTGGGGCAAAGCACTTGTAAAGTACCAGCGACATTTGTTTCTCTGCAGTGAGGCAATACATTTATTTGTATCATATTACTCAAAGCACAAAATAAACTCAGAGCATTTCCTCTAACAACATTAACACTCCCTTCTCATATTGCAGGTCTGCTGGAAAAAAAGAGCAGAATTAAAGGCCCCTCTTATTTATTTATGAAAACGCTTCCTGTTACACACTCAGAAACATGCTGACTTCAAAGGATTTACTTACACTCAGAAGCATCCAGAGATTAAAATTGACCTTCTCGTTATATCAGGGTCAAACCCTCATTGAAAATGTTATGCCAGCACAAATCTGCATAAAACATTTACTACAGGACATTTTACACACAGTCGTTAATAAAATAAATAAAAACCGTGAATAAAAACCTACCAGTGATGAACGCTGTGCTTTAATCAACCTTTACAACAACCAGGGACATTTCCAGAGGGGGTTGGCAGGGTTGGCATTGGCCCATCTTCAAATCTTGAGGCCCACTCCAGGTGCCACCCCAAATGTCTTTACTATGACTGGCCATTTGCTACTTGCCAGAGGTGGGACTTATGTTGAAATCCACCATTCAGTCTGTGTTGCAACAAGTAAATAGTAAATAGACTTGAGCTTGTATAGTGGTTTTCTGGTCTTTTGAATGCTCAAAGCGCTTTTACACAACAGGTCACACCTACACATTCACACACTGATGGAAGAGGTTTCTATCAGACCATCAGAAGTAACTAATCCCATTCATACAATTCATACACCACCAACGAAGCAGTGGGTGCAAATTGGGGTTAAGTGTCTTGCCCAAGGAAACATTGAACATGTAGCTGCAGGAGCTGGGGATCGAACCCCCAACCCTCCATATTCATTTTCATGAATTCATACATTTTGGTAACTTTGTGAATGAACCATTTAAATCTGTCTACCATCTTAGAGTAACTCTTCTCTTAGGTTGAAGCTGTAACCATATTTATGTAAAACATCTCGTAGCAGCAGAGTTATATTTGGTTTGGAGCCAACTGTCTGTTGTAAGCAAAGGTTTGCTAAGACTGAAATGTACATGTCTGACATTTACGAGTCAAGCTGATGTCTTCTATCTTGTCTTATAGAGATGTACCAAGTAGCCAAGAATTTGTAGGATGTACCTTATAGCAGAATATAAGCAAGTCTGTGAACATAAAAACTTTGTCAGTTTGTGATTGTTAACAATTTGTGTTCTGTTGTAACTGTCGGACCTCGGCCGATTAAACCATAGAATAATCCACAGTCTGTTTCATTATTGAGTTTATACAGCAGCAACAACCCCCACCCAACAGGAGACGACCAACTCTACTAACTGAGCCACAGGCAGCTCATAGTTTTCAGTGTGCAGATGTTTGTTTGCTATCAATGATGAAAAAAATGCAGTTGTTTTTGTGCGCATGTGATGCTGAGTGCTGAAAAAGCTGCCAAATAAGGCATTAGTGGACACTGGCACTTATACATACATTCAATAATGCCAACAAGTTACAGTGCGTAAAGCAAAACTACATATGGTACCAATATCTACATTGGAGCAATCAAACACAAATCACTCAAGTTATAGTTAATGTTGTAAAACTTAGTTGGAATATCTCACCCTGACTTTTCCTGTAAAATAGCACCTTTTAAAATGAGCATGTTTCACCTGCAATTGTCCTTGTATTGTTCCATTCCCTCTGACAAGCTAATGAGACTATAGACATGTCAATCAAAAATCAAAGAAAACACCCAGGGTACAGTTCTTCATCATAATTGGTGCTTTTTTGTGTTTGTGATGAAACAATCAAGACTGACACCTGTTGTGTGAACGCTGAAATAGAAAATAATGAGGCAACTATTGGCACAATTAACAGTTATAATTCACAGTTAGGAGGTGACGGCAACACAACACACAAACAACAAATCATGCCGAGAAAAAAAATATATATATTTTGAGATCACAAAGCAGATTTCCATTTATAAGGCTTGTAGGTTCAAGTAAATTAGCAATTGCAATATCTCAAAATACACAAAACCATGCCCAAACAGCACTCACCGATGCAATGCATACAAGTTCTTAAAGGAACAGAATCACTCACAGAGGGTAGACACACGATCACCAGTCAAAGAGTCACAGCTACGCACAAATACAATTTTGTGCACACAGCTGCACACATTTTTCCACAAATTGCATTCATTCACAGCCAATAATATGAGCTGTCAAAGAAACAGGCAGACACGGATTTATGTGTCCAGCCATGAACCAACACACAAGAACAGTGACGGTAACAATTTACAGCAAACACACTCCAACCAAAATTCATGGACCATTTCACAGGATCTGGCTGTCATCTATGAGGAGCGCTCTGTGTTGTGCTACAATGGTAAATATCAGAGGAAATTAATTGTCCAGCCATGACAATTTGGCCACCTGTCTCCCACAGCAGAACCTGAATAAATCAAATAATGGGACTGATAATAGATTGGGAATAAAAGAAAGGCTGTTACTATTAAGAAACAGACGGGGAGAGAATGGTGACATAATATGGAGAAATAGGGAATTTAAATGTGTAAATCTGTTAACAGGAAAATATCAAACAACGAGGACACGGGTACATGTACGTCATAGATGTGTCAGGAGAATGCCAAGGATAAAAACTAATATTCTACAGGTTCTGCCTGGCTGTGTGCATCCACTGAAAGCAACACATTTTCTTATAGAGTCTCATCTACATACCTTACCATCCCTTGTAGGATCCCTCTCTACCAGCTCCAGAGGGTTTTTAATCATAGACTGTATAAATAATGGACGTGGTCTTAGTGTCTTCACCCATTGGGTTTGAGGAAACATTTTGAAGATGCCATATCGGAAATGCTGTCTCGACTTAAATTTTGGTCAATTCTCATATAACAGACAAAGAGTTGGACTTCAGACTGGTCTTTAGCCCCCCTGGCAACAACTAAAACAGGCCCTCCTGTCAGCCCTTAATTATGCAAAAAAATGTGATTATGCAAAACTCTAATGCTTAAGATAGATCGATAGATGTGTTTGTTTGCCTTATTTTGGACTGCATTTTCTCCGAATATTAGTGTTCATGTTTGCTCCTAATTATGATGTTCTGAAACCTGCTTAGACCCTTGACCTGTAATCAATTGAAAGAGAATAAACAAATCTGAGTGTGACCAGTTAAATCCAGGTAAAAGAAAGTAAAGAAATATCAGTGTAGTTCAGCTTTATGCTGGATTTGTCTGAGAGTTCCCGAGAGCTTATCTGGAACCGACTATATCACCCTGCTGCAGTCACAGAGATGCAGCTGGCTCCCCTGAGACCCAAAATGTCAACATTTCTGAAGAAAACAATATTGGTGGGTCTGAACCTGGAGCTTGTGGTCTATTTATCACAAATTTGTTGTGTTTTGGAAAGGGATTTCTTTGCATGCAAATTCATTTTCAAACGTATTATAGGTCCTAAAAAAAGATCCAAACATAAGACACGTTCAACACCTTAAAAAAAACGTATTTTTTTCCCAATTCCTGAAAGGTGAAACAAAAACAGGCTTAAACATGTAAATTCCACCACGGTGGGGTCTCAATTAAAACAATAAGAAAAGGTGACGTAGAGGCTGGCGGGGAATCATGGGAGTGATTCTTTGTGCGACTCCACCCACACCCTAGATAAAACAAACTGAGTTGACCGCATCAAGACGAACAGGTAAAACAGTTCTGAGGAAGTAACAGTTCCAGCTTCCTTATGAAGCAGTTTTGATGTAACATCCAGTGTATCCACGGCAATGAGAAACATGTTGTGTCTGTCATGGTGACCACGGCAACAACATCCTGTTACAGATATAAAAAAAGGATTGTTGGAAATATTTGAGGTATTCAAAGTAATCAACCACAACAGAATATATAACATCGGTTTAGTCCATTTTTAATGATATCAAGATATTTTAGTGTAAAAATTCTACACGTTGTTATGATACGATATACTTTATTGTCCCCTTGGGGAAATTTGTTTTGGACTCACAGTGCTGCCAAACATTCATCTGCTTCCACTCGAATCAATAAATCAATCAATTGTTTCTTTAGAGCAGAATGCATTAAAGGCACTTTACTCAACGGTCAAATGAAAAAGTTCAATAATCCAACATCATGTTTAGCAGTTTTTCATAAAGGGACTCCTAAAAGCCTAACAAAACCCATTAAAGTAAGACAAGAAACAAGCTGCCTAGTTGGTAGAGATACCAGAGACCAAAGTCAGAGCTGCAGAACAGAACTGTGTGTTTGTGTGTGTTTGGCTGACTGTGTGTGTATGTGAAGCTCCCGGTGTGTTTACAACTGTGCCTCTCGTCCGTCTGCAATTCTGTAACACAATTAAAAATCACACCCTGGGAAACCAATATTAGGCCTTTGAGAAGGCAATGTGTAAAAACAAAGGAGTTGGTTGGTTGGTTGGTTGGTTACTTAGTTAAGGCGTTGGAGCAGAATCGCAGTCTTAGTTGGAACTGAAATCTTAAATACTAGGCCTCTGGAGGGAACAAGAAGTGAACTTGCCAGACTTTTTTGTTAATTATTATTTTCTGTGTAAGCTCTAAGAATGAGGATTACCAACTGCTACAAGAATGACCAACCTAAATCTCCAACATTTCTGCTAGCAATCATGTTGCATTGATTGTACGAACCATAAAAATCACCTGACGATTGTTCAGCTGCCTTTTCTCTCCATTGGTATCCTTGTCATGTGTACTTTACATTGGCCTAATGTTCTCAGTGAAACGGTGGAGTCCAGAGTTTGCTACGAGGCCGTGGCACTGTGTTCTTTACCTTAAGAGATCAGGACTCTCTGCCTGAAAAAGACAGTGGAGTTGTGAGCCATCCTTCCTTGTCTTCATCCCGGGGTCGTGCACTTATTTGATTGTTGTCAGCAGAGTGGATTACGTGAGGTGCTTGTCCTTGAATCAAGGACATGTGGAGTTACTGTACAAAAAGAACAAAGGGGCACACAGAGGAGAACTCAAAGCAGGTAACCCAGATACATGATTAAAAACCAATGTTTACAATTGGGAAAACAATTCCCACCCCAAAAATAATTAAAAACCAGAGCAGCGTGTCTACACCGCATTGCTCTCATCAAGGTTGAGCAATCAAACAGACAAGCCAATACTATTCTGAGTACAATTCAAAGCAGGCTTTCTTGTAACAAATGTCTTCATGTACTGACTAAACAGTACGTTGCAGATAGAAGTAATCCAAAATACACACCGAATTGTACTGTTAAGCCGTTGAATGGGAACATAGATTTTCAGTGAACCTCAGACTTTTATTCTCAGGAGTTTAAATTAACTCCCTCACATCAAATAAGCCCACCATGAGAACACGTTTTAATATTCAGTGACTGGGATGAATTCCCAAATGATAAATTGTCAATACTCACACTGTCTATCTCTATGTTTTTAGTTACCTGTGATTTCTTTAAATCACCTGGGACTAGCTAATTGTATAACAGTGTGATATTATAACTGATTTCTATAAATGATTAATTCTCAAACTGTGGGATGAGTACCACTGGTGGTATGCTGGATCCCTCTTGTGGTACTCTCTTATATAGGAGTCTCTCTTTTTTTTAATTTTATTAAAGATGCACACATCAACTGGTTGACAAGCAAAGCTGTGATGGCAAGCGGAGGAATGACGTTCACCTTTTTTGCATTTGTGGCTCCAAACTGGGAAATATTAGAAAGAAAAATGCAGCGAATATGTTGAGCAGCACAGCAGAAAGTGAAGTCGACAACACTGAACCCAGCAGAAGTGCAGGAGGCGATGTTAGCAGTGCCAGTGATGCTTCAGTACCCACTAGCAACACAAAACACAAAACAGTAAGAACATATGACCCTAATCACAACCAATCTGGATTCTTTTGTGGCACAGAGAATTAGCCCCCAAATATTTTCTGTGGTGGTACTCCACTGCTCTAAATGAACCATAAAAGCAAACCAGACCATTTACTAGACAACTTTTAATATGTATATAGTGATTTTAGATGAGGTGATTAACAGTAGGCTGCAAAGCTTTATTTCTGCTATTATTTAATTGTGAAATGTGTGCTCTATTTTTGTTTCCGTCTATCCTTGCTTTTTGCTGCTGTTAACACTGTAAATGTATCAGTTGTGGGTTAAATGAAGGTTCATCTTATCTTATTTTGGTTTACATTTTCCAAGATGATGATTCACAAAGTAATATTTTTAACTGTTTAAAGGAAACAGGATTTTTGTCACTAAATGCTACCTACCCGTGTACTGGACATGATCGGCATATAGATAAGAAGTACTACATTGGCAATTTTCCACTACACCAAGATGAGATGCATTTAGCAATGTCCATTCAGGAGTTTTGTGAAAACTTAAGATGAATTAATTTTTGTAAACCCAGGCCATATTTCAACCTTTTCCTGTTCCATGGAAGAGAAACAGAAATGACAATTACAGATGTTTTCTTCTCTCTCTCTCTCTCTCTCTCTCTCTCTCTCTCTCTCTCTCTCTCTCTCACACACACACTCTCTCTCTCTAATGACTAGCATGAGCAGTAATGATAAATGGAGTATGTCACTGTTGGTAGTTCTCTCCATCCCCAGTTCCTCTATACCCCGGACCTTCTCCCCACCGCCTCACTCTGTGTCCCATGATGATGAGTGATGGAGTAGACCAGTGCTGATTCCACTCTCCTGCTCCGTCACTCATTAGTATCCCCTCCCTTCATTGTGTCTCCAGCTCTCTCACGGTATGATGGATGGCTCAGGGCAGAGTGGCTGCTTGCTAATCAATCTGTCTGTCAATAAAACCTGAAACTGCCCTCAGCAGTGAGGTGAATATACCACTGAGTGATGCTGTATGTGTGTAGTTAGTTAGTGTGTATGGAGATGGGAATAATCTGACTGAATGTATTCATCTTTGAAATCCTGAAAGGTGCATCTTCTTTTATGGATACCATTTCTTCACTTAATGTTTCCAGATTACAAGATTTGAATGGGCACCGACATCATTAAGTTTGACTCTATACAAATAGAGTGATAAGTAAGGACAGTAAAACAAAATGTAATTTCACTTTTATTACAAGGTCATTGTAAATGTTTTTTTCTCAAGATTAAAGATTCATAAAAATGTATTGTCCATCACATAGGCACAGAAAATTAGCTTTGGTTTTAAGTTCAAACAACATAAAAACTTTTACATTTTTGTTTAGTTTAAGATTTACAAGACATTACATCTGATTATGAAATAAATATATATTTAAGCTCCATTCATACAATATCAGAAACCTTTTTGGGAAATGGACTTGAACTTGTATAGCCCTTCACTAGTCTTCTGACTACTGAAAGCGCTTTAACACACTGCAGGTCGGACACCCATGTGGCCAGCATTATTAGCTTATCCCATTCAAACACATTTAGTTGACTAATTGGTTTCAGACAACATCTATGCAATGCCAGTCCATCAGGGTTCAGATTTCCATGTCTAATTATCTCTCTGTCTAAAACAAAAAATGTATGACCAAAAAGCAACTAAACAAATACCACTCCACAGCAGTGTTGAAGCATTTTTATTTAGCATATTAGCATGTTGGAGTAAGCTTTGGGGCCAATGTAACACATTTCTGTCTGATGACTTTAGAACCATAATTTTTTTAATAACCTGGATACGGACCCTGTCTTGAAAAATGAAAGTCATGTTTCCTTTCTTTTGCAGTGACAGAGTGCTTTGATATTGAAGAGGTGCATGAATGACACAATCAATAAACACATTGTAGTCCAGCCTCAGTCTGTCAACAATACCTGATGGAGATCTTTTCTCTCTCTGTCTGTTATCTATTAAAACTCATGACAGCAATTGAACATGAAATTCTTCCAAGTTCACAGAGAGAAAGAAGGAAGTGCCGCACAATAATGAACTATGGGATGAATGCCGGGTAACAAGAGTGGATGAAAGGCTACTGAGGAACAATGGGAGATTGTGAGGAGCTCCGGGGCAGCGTGTCCTTCCTGGATGAACTTTCACTATAGCTTCATGATCGCCTTTCCTGTAGATTTATAGGAGAGCTGTCCTGCTCTCTTTCAGTGTCAGCATCACTTCAGTGTGATTTATTGGCATGAATAAATCAATTGGTTGCATGCATTTTCAAGAAGAGATAATGAAGTAGGAATTCATCTAACAGGAACAGGGAGGAATAAAAATGGAAGTCCACAGTGTACTCAGTGCTTGTACCTCCACGGTGTCCTTGTATAACTTCTAAAGCAACAGTATGGTGGCTCAGTTTGTAGAGTCATCTCCTCTCCACCGGAAAGTTGGTCTCACTACATAGCAACTCCTGTCATCTGTGTGTGAATAGGTAGGTGTGACATGTGGTGTAAAAGCACTTTGAGTTGTCAAAAGGCGCTGTTCAAGTCCAAGTCCATTTACCATCTATTGAACAGATCCATTTAGAGTTACTCTCTGGCCTTTACAAAAAGGTCCTTCTAATGGTAACATTGCCCATTTTCTCTTTATATTCTGCTTCCACTTCAAATTACATGGAAATGTCATACAAGGATATGGCCAAAACTGCATACTTAAAATTCATGAGACACTTTATTAATGCAATGAGAGATAGACTAAAAACAGTGTGACAAACAAACACTAGCAAAGGTTAAAGAAATGGTTTCATTCATGCATTAGAAAGGATGAATTCATTCATTCACACATGACTAAATTAACTGTCAGGAGTGTACAAGAATGACAAGTACGTCATGTATGCATCAACAATATAAATGTGAAACATTACAGATTTATTTCTGTGAATGCATGTCTACCTAAGTGTTGTAAACTGTTGGCTAGTTGGTTCCTAAAGAGCTGACACCAGCAATCAATATTGCAAACTTCAGTAAAACCCGAACTTATTAGGGTACATTTCTTTCTGACTTTTTTTTCCTTCCTAATCATTATATACTTACTCTTTTTATTGATGTTATGGACAAGACATAAATAAATAATCCTTGTAAAATTGTCATATCTCCCATGTCTTAATAGGATCATTCTAAATTAGGAGAAGCATTACATCTAAACAGAATAAGCTGAATAAGCTATTCCATTTGTCAAATTTAGTAAATAAAGGAGAAATATTAGGAGAAAAAGTAAATGTATGTAAATGCATACCTAAAAAATGGTAGTGTATGCATTAACTGTTAAAGAAGGAGCAGTGATTTCATTTATAAACTTTAAAGTTGGAGTCAGAAACATTGTTCGTTGCAGCTTGTTAACAACATTCAAACTGGCCCCTTCCTCCTGGACCTCCCCCAACCCCCCTAAAAGCACACACTTAAGTCAGGACATACAGTAGTGTGTACATTTACTGCTTGTACCGACTATGCAAGCTACCGCACGCTAGCGCAAGCTAACTGCCGGTGTTAAGAACCTGCCTGTCCAGCAGAAAGCATACCAACTCCGCGTCCACAGGTAAAAAGCCAACACAAGGTTCACCCTCATTGTGGATCGAGCTCTATCCGCTTGGCATTTCGACTCACTATGATCATATTTCCTCTTCATTACCGATATATTTGCTGGTTTAAAATCGCTGAACTGTATCCACTCACCTGCGCGTGATTGGCTGGGGGAAACATACAGGCCAAGAAACATCACATGTCAACCAAAAGAATACTAAAGATCAACACACAGGCAGAGGAGGAGCTGTTTATATTACACAGCATCAATGTGTTGACAGATACTACAGTCTGCAGCGTTGTTAACACACAAATAAGAGTTATATGATGACTGATGATCACATAAAGGCGTTTCTTACCACTCAAGTTCAGTTTGGAGTATGCATGTTCGTCACTCTCCCTCGTCCATTTGACCTCTCCCTCCCTCTCTCCTCTCTCACAGATGTGGTTTTAAAGTAATTGAAAGAATAATCAAAACCTAATGCCTCACAGGATCCTATGTGAAATAAATTCCTTGTGTTCAGGCTGTAAACATGTATTTACCTACTGTTTTCTGCTGGATCACATGGTTATATTTCTAATATCAGTGGGCTAGATGGTCCATGGCACTGTAAGTAATATGATACTATAATGCAGCTATTAGATATATTTGTAAGCGTGAATAATTGTGTTTGTGTGTGTATCACAGAGCGCTTCAAAGTGACCACATGTAATGGAGAGCATGGTGTCAGCTTATAACAAAAATAGAAAAAACTTCAAATCTATAAAAAAATATCTGATAATAACATAATGATCAGACATCTTTGATTATGGGAGGCTAAGAACATACCTGACACACCTCAATGTGTGAGCAACCGTGGAAAAGCTCAGTCCGGCCTGTTTCACCACTCTGCAGGAAGCCTGCATGGAGCATGTTGAAACAGTTCCTGTGGTCCCTAATGGACAAGAACAATGTACAAAAGAACAACAGATGGAGGTCAAAGGTGAAATGATGTGAAACGTGTTTGAGGAAGAGTACGCTGAATGTATGTATTGTGTTTGCAGGGTTGGCTTGAGGGGGCATTGCTCGGTTCAGTGAGGTTTACCATCTAAAAGGAGTGTTTTTCACCTGCACCTCATGGTGACAGTGTGTGCCTGCATGCGTGTGGGTGTGTGTATGTGTGTGTCAGGTGTGTGCATGTCTGCATGCATGCATGCATGTGTTAGGGTCCAGCTTGCTCTTTCGGTAGCTTTATGTTGGTGCAATTAACGTGTGACTCTTCTGTTTTTTTCTCTAAGGTGAAATGTTGCACCTATAGGGATGGGACAATTACTGCAGAATATTCCAGATTATGTGAGGTAGCCTTGTTTCACTTTTTTTTTTAGAAATGTATTTTGTATATGGTATATATGCCATGCAAACAAACTCTGAATTAGACCTGAGGATGAGAGCATGTTAAAGGACGATGTATCCAAGTATATTTGACATTATGTTGTTATCACAGCAGCACATACAGCAACAGTACAGCAGTTTTCAGTAGCAGTTTTTATCAGCTGTTACTTGGCAAAGATAAACATGTCATGGCGGTCATGGCGGCCGCTATGGAAGACTCAGGGCATTTCAACTATATAATTAAGGATTTCTCTGGGTTTGATAATATTTCAGCTAATGTAAGTCAACAAAAAATATATATAAAATAGGTTAAATCAATTTTTATTTATTTGAGATATTTTAGTGTAAAAATTCTGCATATTACACCTTTAACAACCTCTGAAGGATAGATGTTGTAAAAATGATGCTTTACTCCATGCTGTACATTTCATTTCATTGTACAGTCGAATTCTCATCAACATAAACACTAAACTAAATACAGAGTATAGAGGCTAGTAAATCAAACAGATGAATTTGATAGAAATTCAATTGCCACACAAAAATTGCCACATGTATTTATTTGGTTTGGTTTTAAAAGTCATGTTTAAAGGAAGAATGTGCGACTTTTTGATCCAGTAGATGTTGCACTTGAGCACCAGCATGAAACCAAAACGCAGTTAAGCGATACCTCCGCTATTCTGAAGCCTCCGCTCTCCTCCAGCGTCAACCCATCTCCACTCACGTTCACACAAATGGGTCATGAATAAGGATGCACCATAAATGCACCAATAAGCGCAAGCGTCGTATAAAAATTATTTTTGGCTCGAGCTGCAATCACTTGTGTCCTGCATTGTTGTGTTGAGATCCAAATAAGCAATGAGTAGGCTATGTTATTATTGTTTTTTCAGTCCTTGACTCAAACAGTTTTATACGCAAGGCTACCCTGTCCATGAAAACATGATGTAAACACAGCTCCAACAACAATACAGCTGGCGTCACTCACACTCACTCATTGTAGACAGTCATGACTCAGAGAGACACTTACAGAGGATATACTTGATTTCTGATGTTTTCATGAGCAACATGTTGCACATTCCTCCTTTAAATCATAAGGTTATAGTCATTTCCTATAGCGTTCACTTATTTCACGAGACACCCCATTTAAAGGTTAAATACAGAGAAACAAAGAAACAAGGAGATGAGGTTGAGTGAAGACGGAGAGGAAAAGTGGGAAAAAACACAGCAAGGGAGGGAAAATGTAGAAATGTCAGAGGAACAGAGAGAATTTATAACAGAAGCATAGAAAGTCAAATTAAAAGGATTAGACGGCTCATTCCACCTTATGTCCCTAATCACCTCCTCCCACGGTGGATTGGGTTGCCACGGCAATGTTTACATGACCCCCATATCCTGTTGAAGCCAAAACCGACATGGCCCACATTATGCTAAATCCCTCATTTACCTGGCATAATCCCTTACAGACAAACACTGTGCAGCCTGCTGCCTGAGAGTCCTATGGGGGTTATAAGACATTCACTGATGGAGAGGACAACCGAGACACCTCTGTGATGGAGTGGAAATAAACATCACAAGAGTACAATTTGTTTTTTTTATTCAAACCCTGCTCAAACTGCTTCTGAGAGTTGAACACATGCGACTTTAGTGTTTTGATTATAATTAACAGAAGCAGTGATTTACCAACCTCTCTGCTGCTTACTTCTCATCCTTTCAGACAATAAAGTCTGTAAAATTGCTGGAGATAATCACACACATGCTCGTTAGACACACAGACGCTCCTACTCCTCAGGTAAAAATGAGTTCACTTCTTCATACATTCAAATTGACTTTTTAAATGAGCCGACAACTGAGAGATGTTAAGCTTTTGTTCCCCTTATCGCCTGACATCTTTGTGTTATAATTCAGTTGCTAATGTGTGTTGAGGAAGTTTGTACATACTTGACTTCACACAATAAAAGTTCAACAGACTCAGATGGCTTAATTTGAAGTTTTTTATTTATGACTTGCAAGGAGAAATGGCATTAGCAGCACGCGTGAATGTCCCGTTGTCATGATTTACTCTTGTTATTCCTTGTTTTCTTGCTTAGTTGTCATTTCCTTTTCTTCTTATTTTCCGATCTAATTTTTTATGCTGTTGTTGCGTGTTTCCTTGTGTGTTTTTTTGTGTGTCACCTGTGTCTGATTACCTCAGTGTCTATTTAGTCTCTGTGTTTCTTCCCTCTCGTTGTCACTTCATATGTCTTCCTTCCCGTGTTCATGTGTTTTCTTCTCATGTGGATTTTTCTGTGATTTGTTTTACTGTTTGTGGGGAGGTTTATTTTTTAAATAATTTTTTTGGACACTTTTTTGATTAAGCTTTTGTTTTTGTCTTTTTAACTTTTTTTTATTAAATCATTTTTGTTTTAGCTGCATTTGGGTCCCCATCCTTGTTTTTGGCAAACCATGTTCACCATATTTAACTTAAAGGGGACATATTATGAAGAATCCACTTCTACAGTGTTTTTTGAACATATATTTGGGTAACCTGAGAGTCTACTGACCCACAAGATGTGAATAAACCCATCCAGTCCTTTGTTTGTGGTCTGCATAAGTCTTACAACACACAGAAAAATGCTCTGTTTCAAATGTGCTCTCCTTGTGATGTCACAGTGGGATTCTGGTAAAAAAAAACATCCCCTACCCAGGTATCTCTACCCATAGACTCCACCCCCAGCCTAGAACAAAACTTTCAGACTGCCATTTTTGTTCTCGCTAAAGAGGAGTGATGTCTACCTGGAAAACTCAGGGGGGCTCATTGCATTTAAAGAGACACACACACCAAAACAGAGCGTTCTGCGAGAGCTGGTTTATACAGGGTCACAAACCTCCTCTGGTGCTTGATTCATGTTATATTTTGACCAAAGCACAGCACAGATGTTTCATTTAGACCACAGGGGACTGTTTGAAAAGGTGGAAAAAGGGTATACCATGTCCTCTTTAAAGATAATGCCAAAGTTAGGGTCATGTGACTCTACCATATATGGCCATTTAAGATTAATGTCTTCTTACCAAAAAGCTTTGATTGAGGTCTCAGATAGAGGAGAACAGACACTAAAACCGTTTTCACATGAAAACGTCTGATCATATCAGGAGGACTGCTCCGGATATTCTCCTGACCTGACTGTTCACATATGCACCTCACAGAGGGAGGCCTTGGTGAGGCCCAAATTCCACAATTTTTCCATGAAATAAATCGGATTGGTTGAAAAATACCAGAAATTTTGGTTGCAATTTCTCATGGAGGAGTTGGTGGCAGTGACGATTTTGGGCCTGTTGGGGCCCTTGGCAAAAATCAATTGGGTGGCCCTCCAACTAACGTCCATCCCCATTATGTCTGCCAGTGTCCCATTCCATTTCATTTTCCTTTGTTGACTTTCATTGATCAATTTGTGTTTTCACAGCAATAATGTTTAATGTTTAATGTTTAATAAAAGGAGGAGGTATAGACCTGTTCTATAGGAAACATATCCTTATAACTTCTGTTGTGATCTGGGCGGGGGGTGCCGTTGGGGGGAGCAGGCCGCCCCCCTAATATAATGGTAGGGGAAACATATATTTGTGTTGGCCCCAAAAATCTATATCGGTCGGGCCCTACCTCCAATATCTTGAAATGATTGGTATACACTGTGCAACTCTGAGGAATAGTTTTAAGAGTTTCAGCTAAAGTATAATAAGACAGTTCAAAGGGAGGTCAGAGTGTCCAGAAAAAAAAAAAGACAACTGTGCTTTAGCAGTTTCGATTGATGTAAACAGAAAATGAAAACAAGACAAGCCATTAAAAACGCAGAGAAGAAAAATAATTATTTTCTGCAGCGTTGTATGAGAAGAGGCCAAGGGGCAACCTCCGGTCTCGAAAAATGAAGCCAGTGCGGAAGTACAAAAAACTGCAGTTCCTCGAGGTTCCACTTGAGGCTATAAGGCCATAAGCCCACAGCCAAAAAAGCCTGTTTTTACCACAGGAATCAACATGTTTACAGCCTGGTTCAAAAAACGAGATATATCTGATAAGTTGACGGCCCCTTCTCCTCACACTGTGGGGGGTATAAGGGTTGTGGCCGATTTGATTGACAGCTGTGCACGCTGCATCTGTCTGTCAGGTCAGGAGGCTAACAGCTTGATCCGTCTGATTTCTCGGTATTATTGTCGGTATTTATATTTACGGACCTAGCTTGTAAACCAGTCGACTAACTGCACTCAGTGTAGTCCATTATTTACATTATTTAGAAATGTTTGTTGTTAAGATGTAAAAAATAATGAGTTTGTGTGATGGTAGAAGCTAAAGGTTCACCTCGGTGGTTAACCGCAGACTGTAAATATGTTTATCTGACGTTATGATGAATGTTATACTCCACGTAAATGTCAACATTAAAAAACAAACTTTGTGTAGTAATTATCCATCAGTAACATAAACTTAACTCAACTGAACCTAATATGCTGTGTAGGTTATAGAGGATGACATTAATGTTACATGGTTGATGTAGTGTCTTAAGATTTGTACAAACTGTTACCAAATTTAAAAAGAAATTCACTTTGTATGAGTTCAGGGAAATTTAATCTGGTTATTAATATAGTTATTCATTGTTACAGATGCTCTTACACAGAATATAGCAGTAGAAATATAAAATATAAATAACATATGGAATGAAAATAAGATATAAAGCAAAAACAAGAAATAGTTTGAAGAGTACAGCCATGTACTGAGCTCATGTTAATAACAGATGAGCTACTGTATGTTCTGTACTAAAGCACAGAGACTGTTAATGATTTAAATAATTCAGATTATATTTGTTTCATGTTAAGATGAAGTACTATCCACAATAAACTGCTTAATTTTTCCTCACAAAATCTGAGACAATCTGATGTGGAATATCATTGTGTGAGTGAGTAAGAGAGCTGAAAATAGCACGATTACAATAATGTTTATCTTCTTAACTTTAAATAGATGTTGATTACCTGAATACTGGACCTTTGTTGTCTGGGTAGTACACTGTTGAATTTATAAATGTGCTCTTACACACAGATGAATACAGAAAAATAGATGAGAACAAAAAAAAATTATGAAATGAATAACTGATATTTTCTCTCTTTCTTTGCCATCCTGAAGACCCCTCACTAAAAGTCCATGTTCTCCTGGATCCATGTCACATGCTCGAGCTTCTTTAGAATGACATTTCAACAGTCAAAGTTCTGCTGAGAGAAGATGGCCAGCAGATAAGACAGCAGTACATGAAGGAGCTCCACAAGCTTCAGGAGAAGGAGGGTTTGCACCTTGGAAGACTGTATTCATGCTGTTCAAATAAAAATAGATCTCCTCCAAACAACTTGCAATCAAACCATTTTCTTCCCATTTTAAAACCCTTTGTCCAGTTTAGATGGGAGAAGTTGATATTATGTGATATTGATCAGGGAAGACTACATTTCTAAATCATTTTTAACTGTGTTTTTATTCACAAGTTATTGATCTTATTTACTCTCCATGTATCTTGATTTAAGAATGGGGCTGTGTTTAAGGGCAAATTTTTGCAATGACTCTGTTCCATCCCATTTTAAGAAATGAACTACATTAGTATTTGGTAAAAAAAAAAAAAATGGAGTGCATTTATATAGAAATATTTATTTAATCTGAAAAACCACATTCAAAAAGCTTGTTTTTACTGCAGAGATTAACATGTTTACAGCTTGGTACAAAACAAACAAATAGGTGTGATTAGCTCATGTCTCGATGGACAAACTGTACGGGGGGGGTGAATGTTTTGATGACTCATCAGTTTTGATTTGATGAAGTATAAGAGTTATTCACAATAAGACGTGTAGCTGACCAGCTTGACAGGCGGGTGCGGTGTAACGGTTTGTCAAGAGGTTTAAAACCCGTCTCAGCTCCAGCTCTCAGTCTGTGGATGACATCACTCAGGCCATCCGGGGGAGACCTCCCTCGCAGTGAGTTGTTGAAGAGAAGCAACCGAAGTCCACCCCAGAAGAACCAACAAATACAGATGTTGTTGAGGCTCAGGTTTCTTCCTCTGTCTCTGCAGCTCTCTGGGCACCTCGATGGACCAGTCACCAATAATCCACACTGTGTCTATAGGAGAAATACAAATGCTTTGTAATATTGATTTCTTCTGGATGTCTCATTTATTTACAGTTTATGGATAAAACTTTGTTAATGTATTTCTCTGCTAATGCTGACAAAGTCTAACTTCTCTGACAAAAAACTAATAACCATGGTTGTATATTTAAAAAAGTGTAGATTTAAGACTTTAATTAATTATTTGGGTTGAATATAATTAGTTGTAACTGTGTTGTAGAAAAGTTAAATGTTAACTTATTGTTTATAGAGTTTTCTCAGGACGAGCAGCAGTAGGGGATGCTAGCAGCCTAGCTGTTAGCTATGCTGTGAATTGGACTGCTAACATCGAGCTAAATGGGCGGAGTTAAGTCCCGCCGGTCCCGCCTTACTGCTGTTGCTAGGTTGATCCGAAGTTAGGTTGAGACTGCAATTCCAATATGGATGCGGCCCTCGATTGGACTCATTTGCTGTCTATGTAACAGACGGGTCAGGGTTCGTCCAGTAATATTTACAGTCTATGGAAGAGGCCCACACAGTCATGATGCCAAGCATGATGACAAAGTGCTCCAGTAACAGAGGAGGGAAAACAACAGGTTCTCCAGACACAAAAATCAGAACAGCAACTCAGACGGGCTTACTGCGATGCCATAACAACAAGGTCGACATCATTTGGTTGCAGAGTAATAAAGACGGCAACATGTGTCAGATGTTTATCGTAAGCAAAAACAGTCACTTTGGATAGAAAGGAGATTCAGAGGGCCAAAACATACATGGACACTTTTGATTTTAGTGTTTAAATGGATCATATCAGTGTTTATATGATTCATTTTGCAATTCATTTTGCAATTTTGAGTTTTGACAAAGTAGTTACCTTAGTTTCCCATTTCAATCAATCAGTCATTATTTGAATAGCGCCAATTTATGTGTTATCTCATGACGCTTTACAAAAGAGCATATGGAATAATAAGCAGGAAGGATTTCTCCTTTGTATTCCTTGCGTTCCTGTTTTCCACACTTCCTTGCCGCTGAGGTGGAGGTTTGAGCTGTGCATGAATTAGAGCGGCGGTGGTTGTGGGAAAGAGACAGTCCGATGGTGGAGGCTGGGAGTCAAGACGTCGGGTGGTGGTAGTGCCAGATCACCTCGCTAAAGGTTAGGGGAGCTCCATCTACTCAAGAGCCTGGCTTCTGCTGACAGGACAAGGCCTCCTGTGTTCAGAGTATTGAGAAATTGAGCCACAGTTTATGGAAATGTGTTTAAACACTTTGGGAAAATTGGAGTGCCGGTAGCGTAGTTGGTAAGGAGGCTGTGGTCCTCCATGGAGTCGGGTATGGCTGGAGCTCTATCGTCTGTGTGTTCTCGTCTCATGCGCTCTGGCGCCCTGCTCCTCCAGAAATTTACCACGGCAAGTGCGCTGAGTCAAGAAGAAGTTTACGAACTTGTGCATTAATTTATATTTACAGTCTATGATTAATTCAAACATTACCACCGCGCCAAAAGAAGGTAAGAGTGTACAAGACGATGGAGAAGATGGAGTCACTCGCCCGAGGTTTACAAGAAGCCCAAATGAATGTATGAATGAAGAGACGTTCAAATGAGTCACGCAGAGGGGAGAGTTAGAGTGCCGTTTTTTTTCAACAGCTGAACCAACGCTGCTGATTGAGCTGTGTGTTTATATATAACTAAAAAAACACATATACATATAGAATGGAGAAATTGCTTACTTTTTATTTAGTCTTGAATATATAAGCACCTAGTATGTTTGTAATCTATCAAATGTACACTAGAGATATTTTTATATCCGGAGCTTTATTTTGAAAATTAGAAGCTCAGGGGGCTCAGCTTCAGGCACACAGACGAGAGCACACAGACAAGAGCAGCCAGGCTGCAGACATACAGTCTTGCCTCCTTGTGGGCAGCCCAGGTTCAAATCAGACCTGTGGATCCTTTCCTGCATGTCGTTCCCCACTCTCTTAAGCATCCATTTCTGTCTCTCTCCATTGTCCTGTCTCTAAATAAAGGCATGAGAAGCCCAAAAGTAAAACAAACAAAAAACAAGGGAAAATCTGTGAAACCTGTTCATACCGATCATTAAGGCATTCCTTAAGCTGAACCTTGACGTGCTGCAGGATCTCTATCGAGCTTATTTGGAGCAAAGAACATTCCAACGTTCAAGCTAAGCTAACATGCGGTTTCACCAGTCTGACTGGGAAGATACTGTATATAGTTGTAAGAATTTGGCAGGTTGTAATAACCAAACAACACATCTTCATGTGCAGGCTAAGAGCCTGCAAATAACGTATGCTCAATTATTACATGTTCCATGATGATCCAGACATTTTCTGAATATGATCAATTTATTGCTTAATTCTGGATTTAACCATACAGAGACTGTATTGGCATTATTCCAGTATTATTTTCTACTTTATGTCCACTTGATAGTTTACCTCAGACTGCAGAACCATAGAATGATCTCCAAATAAACTAAATTGCATTTTTTGCACAGAAGGCAGGGCATTGTACTCAGCAGGATGAGCGGTTAAGCTAATTATAAAACATGTACATCACCCCAAATATGCTGTCACAGTCAGACAATATGTTCTTATTAATATACCATTGTGAACTCTGTGGTGTCCCTGACTGTGACTGCATGAATCTGGCTGTGGCATCTGTCCTCCACTGCCATCACCGCTGTGACAACCCGCTCCTGCAGATTTACTCTCCACAACATCATAAGGATATATTGGCTCCATGCAGGACTCAGTCAGAGAGACCCAGATGACAGGCGCGGTGAGATGAACCAATTAACAAATAATGGCTTTCAAGACTCCTATTAGAGTATGAAATGTAAAGAAGATGGAAATGATGAAGCGAGAGAGTGAGACAAAGGTTAATAAATCTTTCACTTCAGTCTTTTATTCTATTGAAGAAGATCAGAAAAGAACTTGTATAGTTTCTCCATTAAAAAGTCTCCCTAACTTTGTGAGTTTATACAAGTCATCTGGGTTTTTTGTTGATAGACTTTTCAGTCTGACATATTTTAATGTCCAGTTCCATTTCCGACTGGCTTAATGACTACTGTTGAGTTGTTCTTCATCGATTATGAATGTAGATACACGTCCCCAATGGTTCGTCTACTGGGGTTCAAGTATGCTTTAATGAATGTTTATGACTCAAGAGGGTTTTTTCCTTGCTTGGCCTCTTTAAGTCTTTCCTGAATTTTCAAGTATCTGTTTGTTTTCTTTAAACATGTTTTTGGAAACAGACTGGAAGTCAACTATTTTCCCACCCTTTACATAAGAAAATGAAGAATATTTTCCAATGTCTGTGTTTTAAATCTTCTGATGATATTTGAGTTGTGTTTTTGCCATCTATATTATGTCTATCCCAAACTGACATAACTTCACAAAGCCCAACCTTACATCTAAAACCAAATAACAAGCCCATCGATCGATTCTTGACATCAAATGACTTATTAAGAGATGGACAGCCAAATCGAGATTTTACTCATCTACCTTGTGAATTCAATGTTTTTTCCAGATTGGCTGATGACCAGTCCAGGGTGTACCCTGCCTCTCGCCCAATGACAGATCAGCCCCCTGTGTCCCGAACGGAAAAAAGCTGTATGAAAATGGATAGATTTTTTTCTAGTTTCAGGGTAACACCAACGCGGTCTCAATTGTGATTCCAAGTGGTCACCCTTCCTACTTACCTAAATCTATTGGCTCGGATGCCCTCGACCAGTTTTGCCTTGATGAGGCTTTTTACAAAGTTAATCACAGAAGTGAGTAATAATCTGCTCTTAAAGTCGCATTGTAAGCCTTTAAAGACTTTCAATGAAGATTGTAGTGGAGGAAATATGTGAAGTAGAAGAATGAATGTATGTTCAAGACATGAAGACAGAAGGCAGGTAATTTATCACAGTATGATTGGCTGAGAATAAGTCAGGGTCAGGTTCAGGTTCCACACAGCATGGTGGGGATAGATTGATGACAAGTGCTACAGAGAACCATTGGGGTAATAAAAGAGATTTAACGATCAGCTGAGAGAAGACGACAGCATTATCTTCACCTATCTAACAATGGACAGTGAGGTTGGAGCACTTTTAAATTAGCTATAGTAGCTGCATACATTGGCAACATGTCTGCAGGTAAAATGTGTTATCTTCATACTTGTAAACCATATAGGGAATATATCCTTTATTATTTTGTAAAATAAGATAAGATAATCCTTTATTTATCCTTTATTTAGCTAGTAATAAGCTAAAGGTCACAGCTAAGGGATGTATCCAATGGTTTGATTAACATGTGCATGTCTTGTGTTTAAGCTGAACATGCAACATTGTGATATAGTAGGATGTATTACCATAAGAAGAACAGGACAGGTTTTTTTCCTTGAAATTCATCTGGAAAAAATGGGTTTGTTTTAAATTCCGGGTTTAGACTTTTAAATGACAATACGTGTTTTCAACAAAAGTGGGATAAAGTCATTTTTATGCAAGTCACAAGTAAGTCTTAAGTCTTTGGTGTCATCACATCCAATGTGACGCTCTGACATGCAGACATTAAAACGCTTTAATTGGTAGGAAAAACCTTTATATATTCTTATAAGTCACACCCACATTTACTCAAATTCAGCAATATTCTGCATCTTACAGTTGATTCCCTTTTCCCAAATTCCTAATATCAGTGTTTTTCCTCATGGTGGAAATCATAACATAAACACTTTTGAATTTTAAGTATTTTTGAGTAATGAGGCTCAAGTCCAAGTCGAGTTATAAGTCCTTTATGATATTGTCAAGTCGAGTCCAAAGTCATCAAATCTGTGACTCGAGTCCAAGTCATGTGATTTGAGTCCACACATCTGGTTTACAATAATAGTTGGTGCTACTTAACATAATGTGGATCATAACTGAGGCCAGCAGTAACTCACAACTAGAGTCAGGGGAGTGAAAGAGAGACTCAGTGAGTGATTAGTAAAAAGTAACTCAAAAGTAGGTCAAGTTGACCGACAGCTAGAAGCAGTTATGATGTCAATTTTAATATGGTAAATGGACTTGAGCTTATATAGCTCTTTCCTAGTTTTCCGACTACTCAAAGTGCTTTTACACCGCAGGTCACACCTACACATTCACACACTCATGGTAGTGATCACTATGTAGTATCATCCATCAGAAGTAACTTATCCCATTCATACACCACCACTGAAGCAGCGGGAGCAATTCGGGGTTAAGTGTCACAAGGACTCACATGGTTGAGAGGCGACAACTCTACCAATGAGCCACAGCCAGTCATTAAACAACTATCAGGAGATAGACGGCGAGCACAAAAATAGGTCTTAAAAACGCTTCACCCTGGTCCTCAGAGCGTCTGCTTCCAAGACACTGACAGGAGAGAGCGTGATAATGTTACTGAAAACAGAATGAAGGTGTGCAGCACCTGCGCTCACACTTCAGAGAAAATGCAACTTTTTCATCACTATCTAATTAGCTAACGGAAAAAAGCACTCACATACCCTTAGGTAGGCCATGCTGAACAAACACCTGTATTTTTAAATATGCCAACATCTGTTGTAGACAGGAATGGTGAGAAAACAGACATTGTGATTTCTACTAGAAATGAGTCAGAGTGAAGCCACTGTGTAGATTCTACTATTGAACTGGGTCTTAACGGGTGAAGGGGTACAAACTGTGTGATGTTATGGACCAACAATTGCAGATGTAAACACAGCATGGAATTGGAATCCTTGGCTGAAACTCATTTAAGTCTAACCACTGGCTTCACTGGAATCACAGAGAACCTTGCATTTGTTCCCAGAGGCATATTGTCTATAGACGAAGATAAACGATGATTGCTGATGGGTTTCAAGATTGAATCTTTACTTACAGGCTTTTTGTGGAGCTTTCAACAACCTATAAGCCGATATGAGTTTCAGCTCATATAAAGATCATTCAACAGAAATCCTGGACTCCACTGATGGCAGATGTAATAAGTGGTTCACAACTCTGGAAAAAACAAATTATTTTACATGACATGGCCTTAGGCTTTGAATCTCCAAATAATGGCTTAAAAACCTTGAGTTTTAATAATAGATAAAAAATGAAAGGTGGAATAACTATGATTGAGAAATTCATGCAGATATGAAGCAGAAATATAAAGTTCCCCAAATGATTACCCGCCTGAAGATCTGTTCTAATATGCTTGTGTTTTTGTGTGCTCTTAGTTTTTTTGTTTTCCACATGAAGCACAACTTCACATTACACATTTTGTAGCCAAATATTTGGACTCTCTCCTTCCAAAAATGCCGAAACCCTTTAGTCCAAACATAACTTGATTGACATCAAAGTAAAAGAAACAAGGCGACTTAAGGGGAGTTTTCTGTCTATGGTAAATGTGGTACAAAGTATTCCAGGTATCAATACTAACACCTGTAAAACAACTTTTGTTTATAAAATAAATAATTCCTCATGCACATTTAGTGTTCAGAATATGTAGTGAAGGGAGTTTCAGATGCAGAAAACACAGGTGTCCTTAGTAAACAACCAAAGAACATCCTCATAACGAGATTTCATAAGGCAGGGAAAGACAACACGAGGTGTGATCGGAATAAAGATGATGTTATGTTGCAAGAAAGGCAGCGCAGCAGACACAGAGAGATGGAAAGTGAAAGAGCGAGCGAGTGGCGGGGTGATGAGAATACTAATTGCACAGCACTGTGGGTATCATAAAGTCCATTACTGCTGCAGAGATGTCATAAAACTATTAATGAGAGCATGATGGAGAGAGAGGATGAGACAAGGAGGAAAAACCTGTGCTGGCTGAGCGAGTAAACTGAGGAAGGATGTGGTCAGGTTTGTGATTTGCTGGGGCAATGTGAGCTGGAGTTGGCATTAAGGAGGGAATTCAACCACAATTAACCACAAAAACCAAGAGGGGGGGGGGTTGGAAGCAGGTGAGGAATTTAGAAGCAGATGAACTACAGAGGAGAAATGTCAGAAGAAGAGGACACCATGAGGATGACTAAATGAGCTCAAAGAAAGCCAAACAAACCCTCACTCAGATGGAGCGGGGTAATGTATGTTCAGTGCAATGCTAATTGGACTAAATGTGCCTGCTGCTTAATGCTAATACATTAGTGGTGGGAGCTAATGTTTGCTAATTTCCCCACCGCCAAAATGCTTGTTCCAAAGACAGATACAGAAAATAGCTGCTAAACACAAGCCGGTTGAATAATGTTTGTTGGTTCTGGACAGAATCCATACCAGTGTTTTTTAATATTTCAGGGCACTGCAGGGACTTTGAAAAGTTTGTGGTCGATACAATGAGTTGAGCTCCTTATTCACTTTTATAGACCTTCTGATATACCTGGTGTCCTATCAGGGATCTCCATTAAGAACCGGAAGGTTGGGGATTTGATCCCCAGCTCCTGCAGCAACATGTCAGATGTGTCCTTGGGCAAGAATTGCTCCCGGGTGTATGCATTCTTATGAATGGGATTAGTTACTTCTGATGGTCTCTCTACATAGTAGTCAGTGTGTGAATGTGTAGGTGTGACATGCAGTGTAAACGCACTTTGACTAGATGGAAGACTAGAAAAGCGCTATACAAAGTCCAAGTCCATTTACCAATGCATGAGTACGTTCCAAACAGGCACAAGAATCATCTGTTCTGATGTGGACTCTACTGACCTGAAGGATCTTAGCCATTTTAGCAGTAAGTTAAGTAAGTGTTTGGGTTTCAAAATCAGAATCAGAATCAGGTTTTATTGCCAAGTACATTTACACATACAAGGAATTTGACTTGGTGTATTAGTGCTAAACAATTGACAAGGAAATAAAGCAGAACTAGCAACAACTTAAATAATACAGTATAAGCAGCTATTAAAATATATAAAATAGAATTTAAAAATGTAAGATATAAAAAATAAAAAACACAAGATGTACAAAAGGTGCAATGTAAGAGCTGTGCAGTGGACTATGAGATAAATTTGATGAAGGGGTGGCCAATCTCTACTGCGTCCTCTCTTGGTTTACCCAACTTTTCAAAGGTCAAGAAGACAGAAGGTATAAAACCAAATGAGCAAAAAATAACACAACCTCTAATTCAGGGGGTAATTCAGTAATTGCAAGAATCAGGGATGGGAGTACGCCTCCATAAAACTACAGGTCCATGGTGTAGAGGGGTACAAACACAAAACCACAAAGCCCAGCAAAGATTGGTTTGATTTGCTGTAGATTCATTAGTGCTCCGCCGTGCTTATATCAATATTTACACTGGGCAATGTAAGAATAACCACCACCACCCTCTGAACTGCAACTTAAAAAAAAAAAAACATGCAAGAAAGCTCAAAATAAATCTTTGTTGTGCAGACAAAGTCACGCACATACCACATCTCTTCCTTGAATGCCACAAAGGACGGTAAGGAAGTAAACAATGGACTTTTTCTTATCAATATTTAATCTGGGAGAGGAAGGAGGGATAAAATATATTTAATATGCAGCCTGGGCACTTTAGTGGTGTCTATGTTTTCTTTTAAGGCTCTTTTCTTTTTTATGACTCTTTTCTATAAGACAGTGTGAGTAGAAGTATATGGCTCCTACGGTTTTTATAATGCACATGTAAAGGATGGAGAAAACAAATGAACACCACTTGCTCGATCTTCACAGCTGCTTTCCTCAGCTTGTCTATATGGGGTTAAGAACCTGCCATTTGCTTTATGATGGAAAGGATACACACCAACGAGATGACAGCGCTGCTAAGAGCGCTAATGTTTGAAACTGAAATTATTTCAACTTTTTGAGCATGGTTCATTTAATATGCCTTTTTCCTGCGGCTTCATTGCGGCAGCACTTATCCCACGTGGAATGATAAAAGGTGGGCAGAGGGTCTAATTTGCCTAAATTTAAAACCCCTGTCACACCTTCACCATTTGTGTGTTTTATCTGCTCTGATGCTAATGCTTTAAATCTTTTTTAAAAGGAAAATAATAATAATAATAGTAATAATAAAACTAGATTAAAGTATTTCATGGAGGATATCTGCACTTCTAGGTGACTTCAAAAGACCTCCAAACAATTTAATGATGCAGTCTGTGTGTGTTTGTGTTCTTGGCTGTCATCATTTAAGACAAAACACATTCCAGATTAAAATGCACTTTATGTAAATGGCTGTGCTGTTTTAAAGGAAATTTTTTGATCCAGCAGATGTCGCCTTGAGCACCTGCGTGAAACCAAAACAACTCACGCTGCATTGTTGTGTTAGCATGCTAATGCTAGCGATCTTTATTATGCTCGTATCTTCACGCTGCATGTAAATTTACCTGAAATGAGCGTGATCTAGAAACACAGTTACAGTGGAGGAAATAATTATTTGATCCCCTGCTGATTTTGTAAGTTTGCCCAATTTCAAAGAAGTGAGAGGTCTATAATTGTTATGGTACCTTTATTTTAACAAACAGAGACAGAATATATTTAAAAAAAAAGTCCAGAACAAAAACATTACATAAAGTTATACATTAATTTGCATTTGAACAAAGGAAATAAGTATTTGATCCCCATGCAAAACATGACTTAGTACTTGGTGGAGTGACCCTTGTGGCAAGCACAGAAGTCAGAAGATTGTTGTAGTTGGTCACCAGGTTTGCACACATCTCAGGAGGGATTTTTGTCCACTCCTCTTTACAGATCCTCTCCAAATTCTGAAGGTTTCGAGGCTGTCACTTTTGCAAAGTGAACTTTCAGCTCCCTCCACAAATTTTTTAAAGGATTAAGTTTGGAGACTGGGTAGGCCACTCCATGACCTTAATGTGCTTCTTCTTGAGGCACTCCTTTGTTGCCTTGGCCGTATGTTTCGGGTTGTATGCCTCCATACTTGACGGTGGAGATGGTGTTCTTGGGTTGGTATTCAGCATTTCTCTCCCTCCAAACACAACAACTCCAGTTTATGCCAAAGAGTTGAATTTGGTCTCATCTGACCACACCACCTTCTCCCAAGCCTTCTCTGAATCATTTAGGTGTTCACTGGCAAACTTCAGACAGGCCAGTACATGTGCCTTCCTGAGCATGGGGACCTTGCGGGCACTGAAGGATTTCAATCCATTACGGCACAATGTGTTACCCATTGGTTTTCTTGGTGACTGTGGTCCTAGCTGCCTTGAGATCATTACAAAGCTCCTCCCATGTAGTTCTGGGCTGATCCCTCACCCTTCTCATGATCATCCTTACCCCACGAGGCGAGATCTTGCATGGAGCTCCAGACAGAGGGCAATCGATGGTTATTTTATATTTCTTCCATTTTCTTATAATTGCACCAACAGTGTCTCCTTCTCACCAAGCTTCTTGCTGATGGTCTTGTAGCCCAGTCCAGCCTTGTGCAGGTCTACAATCTTATCCCTGATGTCCTTTGAAAGTTCTTTGGTCTTGCCCATGATGGTGGATTGGTTGGAAAGGAAGAGATTGATTCTGTTGACATGTGTCTTTTATACCCATAACGAGCAGTGATTGGGAGTACTTTCTTAAAGTGACAGGACTAATCTGAGTGCCTAACCGGTCTGTGGGAGCCAGAATTTGTGTTGGTTTATAGGGGATCAAATACTTATTTCCTTCAATCAAATGCAAATTAATTTATAACTGTATACAATGTTTTTTTTCTGGACTTTTTTTTATATTCTGCCTTTGTTTGTTAAAATAAAGGTACCATAAAAATTATAGACCACTCACTTCTTTGTAATTGGTCAAACTTACAAAATCAGCAGGGGATCAAATAATTATTTCCCCCACTGTAAGCAGTGAGTACAGTATGTTATTCTTCTTTTCTCTATTCTCTCAATTAAATAACTTTTATACGTGAGGGGAGGAGTCAGCCAGCCATCCTGGCAATGTAAACAAAGTGAAGATAGGACTCTGAAAACTCTGAAAACATCACAGACAGTGGGACTCGGGTGTTACACCCATTGTAGCCAGTCATGACTCACAGAGTTATTTTCAGAGGATAGACTTGATTTATATTACATTTAAGAGTGAAAAATCACACTCCTTTAACACAGGAGAAGGGTGAGCCAGAACCACAGAACACACAGAATTAATTTAAGTGTGGAAAAGATTGGTTATTTTTTTAAACAATTACTAAATGTCCAAATAAAGTTTGTTTATACTTCGAGGATCCAAAGAGTACGGATTCACCACAGAAACTAAAACATGATTTAATGCTTAATTTAAATGTTCTTGCACAGCCTAACTCTCGCAGATTTGACTGAATCATTCAGGAGAAACAGACAAAAAGCGTTTCCTGGTCATGATCTCAGAATGGCATGGCTAAAGCGTCACACTGCTCAGGCTGCAGCTGGGATGGCTAACTCTTAGCCTTATTATAATCAAAATGGAAAAAATAATTGTATACAAATAAAGATATGAGGCTTTAAACAAGGCTGTAAACATGTTTATTTCTGCCTTTTATCAGGTGTTATTTGACTTATGGGGCTTTAGGGACTTTAGGCTTGCAGTCTTTTTGCATTACCACATTTCCTTTATTTTTTTGACACCGGAGTTGGCCACTTGGTTTCATGACTGCAACTAAACTGGTAAACAACACAACAACGTTTTTTCTGCTAAAACTTGAAATCAAGGTCACAGTATTCACCATTAACTAGCACTGGCTGTTTTTTTAGCCCTTTAGTACCTTATTCTACATGACTGTAATCTATGCTAATAGGCTATGCTTAAACTTTGCTAATGTTACCGGCACCAGACCTAGGGGAAATCTGGACCGGCAGCAAAGGTTACACAGGCTGGGAAGCACTGCGTAGCCTGTGGAATGATAAGAGGACAAACTTTTAGCGTCTTGCTCATGCCAGCTCGTTTATTGTCTGACACATCAACTTTTCCATTAACCAACACATTTCATCAAATAATAAAGTAAACTCTAAAGACAATACAAATTAAAATAAAATACTGTTTAACATAATATACATTCACATACTTCAAAATAGTTTTAAATTAAATACATGTAGACAGACATACAATTCACAATACAAAGATATCAAAATATAATAACATTACACACATTTACTTAGACTTCTGTTCCTAGTCTCACAGTTAACTAAGCTTTTACACATACAGCTTCATAAACATGAAATTACAAACAACACACTTTCCCGCGTCTCTGTACACAACCATTGTGCAAGAAAATGGCGCTGCTGCGTCACAGTAGCGTTCAACAATCATGTGAAACAGAACGTAAAATCATATCATTATCACCATTACTTATTACATAAGTTATTGAAGCTAATACTTTTAACAATGTACAAAATATATATTCCTCTTGTTCGGAACGTTTGCTTTACATTTACTTGAGTTACTTACACTGACGAAACTACTCATCTCACTCGGCTCGCGAGGCTAAACTTAGCAACATGCTACATGTGGTGACAAACAGCTACAAACTGATCTTACAAACATATAAAACTGTAGCTCATGTTACAACATGACAGCAAAATTAAACTGCATGTTCATTAGATACATAACTAGCTTAAAGTTGAGATATAAAGATTCATATTACCTGTGGAATGGTAAGAGGACAAACTTTTAGCGTCTTGCTCATGTCAGCTCGTTTATTGTCTGAACTGCGCATGTGCAGGACTAAGTGATAACGTCTCTCTAGGGAATTCACAGTGGCATAATAGCGCCATCTCCTGGGTAAACTGAATATTACCATGTGAAATCTGTCATTACAATTAGAATAGCTCATAAAATATTACAAAAAATTAGGGGGGTGTCTGTTTAAATAAAAACTTTATCTGTAGCATTTTCAACCTACTACATTAAGTATGGTCCTCATAAGGTAGATGTAAACAAAAACATACTAAGATCATAATTCATGTTCAACAGCTTCCTAACCTACTATCAATAAGCACAGGGCAGCCATGGCTCAGTGGTAGTGATGATCGTCTTTCAACAGGAAGGTTGGGGGCTCAATCCCAAACTCCTGAGGCCACATGACAGATGTGTTCTTGGGCAACCAAGTTGCTCCTGCTGCTTCGTCTGTGGTGTATAAATGTGGATTAATGGGATTAGTTGACACTGATAGCCACTTTACAAAGCAGTATGTGCTATCAGTGTGTGATTAGGAAGGTGTAAAAGCACTTTGAGAAGTCAAAACACTGGAAAAGGGTTATAAAAAGTAAAGTCCATTTAGTAAAGAGGTTATTGAGGGCAAACTCTTAGTTAATGCCCTCTTAGCTATAGATTATGGCTATATAGAATAAGGTACTAATAAGTGCTTAATAATGACTATAAGAAGCCAGTATGCTGCTAACTAGTATGCTAACAAGCAACTGGTTAATGGTGAATACTGTTACCTGAATTTAAAGTGTTTCTGGGTTTTTTGTGTATGTCACATTAAAATCAGTAGTGTCAACATTCATGGATGTATAACAGCATGTGTATTAAGAATAAACCCTTTTTAAATAACTATCTGAGGCACTCTTCGTAGCAGAGACATTTAGAGATTAAAGGGGAAATGTAGAGAACACTGCCCCCTCCTGTGTTCAATGTAGTTGATGACCCTCTATCCAAGACAGAGCACTTCTACAGTCCTGTACTAAAACAACATGGCCTTGTTTTCATCTCATTTTCAGCAGATTTCACCTTTTAACCCTGTGAATTAGTCTGATAACAAATGTTTGCTTTTTGACTGAGTGGCAGGCCTTAAGGCCATGTGAAGATCACAGCAGGAAGGCCATTACTTCGGTAATATAATCTCCAGCGGCTTTCCCCTTAAAGCTTCAAGCCAGTGCTACATATTCCTCCTTCTGCTTTGATGATCTATTTGTGTTCTATCCACACTTGTGGATATATATATATATATATATTCTTGTAATAAATTGAAGCCAAACACTGCTCTTCATGTAAGATTATTTTTTATTCCAATGCAGGATGTTCAATAAAAGAAATGTTGCATCACAGCTAATAGGACTCTATTCAGGACAGGCATGCAAATTAATTTTGCTTTTAATTTTTTCTTGAATTGTGCTCTTGAACCAAACCCACTCATTAAAGCAAAAAAAAAAATACATGGTACCTAATAATAGTAGTAATAATTGCAATGTTAAAGACCTGTATTTGTCACATACTCATACAGATGTGTAGTGAAATATAATGACTGTTCAGTAAGGTAGTTTTCCATATCTGAGGTAAAAGAAAATAAATATTACACTTCTAGAATCTGCAGGTGAACAGAAACAAATGTTCCTGATGCTCAGTGTCTGCTTAAGTAAGTCAGCTCTGTGTTTATAGCATCTCAAAGGTACGGGCAAAAAAAGTACAAGTACAATATTACTACACCTATAAAATAGGGACATGATAATGTGCTGTATGGCAATAGAAGAGGTCTTCCTTTTGAAAAAAAATATTCAAATTCCAGAGGCTTAAGCAGCCATATAGTTTATAGTCTATTGGAATATGTTCAGATGTTTTCAGGGCAATTTCATCATCCAGACCAGTCATAGTCAGACATGTGTTTGGCAAATTTGCCCTGCTGGGGCCTGTGCTGCAGAGTAGTTGTACACAGTTAAATTTAAGAGGTAAATATTCAATTTACACAAGTGGATAAATGTGGAATTGAAATTAGTTTAGGTGAAATAGCACTTCTCATGCAGGGAAATGTTACCTATTTAAAGCCACAATTTAAATGCAAACCAATTTAACATGCAGGGTCCAGGTAAAAAAAATGATTTTTCCTGCAGTGTCCTGAAATGATCTTTCAAATCTGGATACCACACCTACAGAGATTTTAATTGTTTGTTTGTTTAATTGTTTGTAGGGCCAGCCGGGGACACAATATTGAAAATCAGGTTAGTGCTGCGCATGTTTTTACATTAATAGATTTTATATCAAGAAATATATTCTTATTATATTCACTCCATGCGTTTTATACTCATCTGGAATATTCTCTGTTCAAATCAAGCACATCATGCTTCACAGTTTTTTTTTCCTAACTTATTTTTTTCAATGCAATGTGAGCTAAACCCATTCAGGGTACATTCACACTATGCTCACTAATGCCCCGGGTCCCATTCCCCCCGCTGGCCTGCACTCACATTGCTCCAGGACTAACCAACCTAAGCACGGTTACCTCTTGGACATAATGTCTCAATACAAAACATGCATGGCTTCACGTACGTGATCATGAAGCGTGCTTAGTTTTTTTTTTTTGCAAATGGACGTGCCAGTAGAGTCTGCGTTCACACATCAGAGAACAACACAGAGAGCATGACCGCGACTTGTTGGTCAGATACATCCATAACACTCAATAAAGGAAGGCAAGGATCGATTATACTTCATATCCACTTTATTTTCTATAATTTAATGGAGACAAATGTGCATGTTCAGTTCAAACATTGATTATATGTATATATATATACATATATATATATATATATATATATATATATACTATATGTACCCTCTCTTGTATTAAAGTGAAACCAAAATACCTCAGCGACAGGTGCTGCTGTCTTGGGCTAGTGATGTGTTTTGGAGCAAAGATAGCTTTTCACGTTAACAATAAATATAATGCATGCTAGTAACAAACCATCAGGACAGAATCAATGTTTAAGTTATTATTTTATTAAGCGTGTTTTTATATTTAAAAGCTTCCATGCCTGCGTTCCTTCTTGGTTCCTCATTAGAGGGGCTCAGCTGACCAACATCTTCTCTGGTTAATATATTCATTATTGACAAGTTCCTCATACAACCACAATTCAAAAATACAGAACTATCCCTCAAATGTATTTTTTGTCTGGAGATGGCCTGGGCAGTCTTGTCCTGAATACAAAGGACAGATCCAAAGTGAGACACAGACACTGAGCAGCCTGTCACATCCTCAGCTCAGGGTTAACTGGAGTAGCAGCAGTTCACAGAGACCTTCCTCTGTATTAGTTTATAAGGAGGGAGTTGAACTGACAGAGACGTTCTGCTTACAGTCCTGCCTGTCATTTGGAGTGCGTTTGTGTGCCGCTGCAGGCTTTAACTCAGTGTAAATGCCAGCAGCATCCGTCAGACTGAAGGTCAGATGTTAACACTGACCTTTTAGACCCTCTCCATCTGTCTCCGTAACTCTTTTCTTCTTCACTACCTTCTCCATTCCTGTCTTTATCTCCCCCTTTTGACTTGATTAAACCCATCCCTTTCACTCTTTCTTTTTATGGTCTTTTATTTGTCAAATAAATAAATAAAGGAGATACATTTGCATGTCCTAGCAACAGGAGTTTTCTTTAACGCAGTGGTTCTTAACAAGTGGGTTGGGACCGAAAAGTGAGTCGCGGAGCCGTTTTTAATGTGTTGTGAACGTGCGTCTGGAAGAAAAAAGTTTTTTATTAAGTCCCTTTTTTCTATCACACTTTGAACGATCAATTTGTCTTTAAATAAATCTGATTGATTGAAAAATATAAGAAATTTGAGTCGCTGAGTAGTTGGTGGGTCCTGAGGCTCGACTAGTTGTCTTTATGCTAAGCTAAGCTAAGCTAAGGTGTTTTGTTTATAACTTCAATTTTGTTCACAAACATGCAAGAGGTACAGTAATGACATTTAATCTAAGTATATTAAAAAAATGCCAAACTATTCCTTTTACATAAGTCCTGCTCTTCAGTTAGCAGACTGTCTTCCAGCTTTGTAAGAATGTCTCTGATTCAAAGTCTTCTTCTGTATCTTTCATCGCCTCTTCACATTGATTCAGACTGTGTTGGGTCTGGCAGATAGGGATGAGAAGTGGGCTCCTCCCTGGTGGTCTCTTGTGGTCAAGTGTTTCCTGGAAGAAGGCGTTACAAAGAGCGGTCAGGATCCCATTTCCCAATGGCAATCCCATTTTACACAAATCCTTCATCGATCAGACTAACCAGCAGTTTAGGTTTCCACCTCAGTCTTCATTTATCTTCTTGTCTCTCTCCTTTCTTGCTCTTCTCTCTGCGGCAGTGTTTCTGTCTCTACTCTGTCTTAACTGCTCTCTGCTTCAGAGTGAATTCAATTGAAATCAGCTGAACATATTTGCATATCCAACAATGTCGTACATTTGGTACTCAAACTTGTTAACAAAGATATCAGCTTCCACAAGTCGCCTGTAGTTTTTTAATTCTACAGTTCTTTAAGTGCATATTAAGAATGGCTGTGTTTACCTTTAAACTTGTTACTGGACTTGAAGAAAACATTATATACACCTATTCAAACTTTCAGAGAAAAGGAGAGGATGTTTCCCAGCATTCATTGGAAGAACTGTCTGTTTAGCGTCATACTGAGCTCTTTTTCGTTCTCCAAATGGTCACTGGAGTTTTAATTGCTCCCTTGGTGCAGTTTCCTCTGAATCTTTGTTGTGTATTGTCTGCTTCCTTTAACCTGCTTTACTCTAAATGCTACAGTTAGTATGATAAGTCATACATATATTTTCATCATTTTAGTTGCAATAATTAACCATTGAGATAGTTCTACTATAAAAATTGACATTCTGGGTGTAATTCTGTATGAATTGTTTCTGTCTTTAATGTCTGTCTGTTCGTCTATCTCTCTGTCTTTGTATATCTGTCGGTATGTCCCAATTCTTCTCAAAGCTTGATCCAAAGGCAACATGACTTAGTTCAAGAAATCCAGTTGTCTTTGGATCAAGCTTTGATTTACCATGACCTGGATGATTGAGACCCTACACTGACTTCCACTGATATAAAGTTCTGTCATTCTTGAGCTGTCATTTTCCGGGTCTGTCATTGTATAATCAGCTGTCTCGTCAGCGGTACTCATCTAACCAATGGCATGGTGTTCCCCCTTCTGCTCAAGTCCATTTACCATTTACCATACACACCCATTCAAAATGCTTATTTTTACAGCAGAAATAAACATGTCGACAACCTGGTTGACTGAAAGTTAATTGAAAGTTAATTGAAGTAGCACTTCCAATAAGGCGAACACCCTTGTAGACTTCAAAAACAATTTTGTAACTGAATCTAAGGAAGAGTACTCTCTCACTAATGTGTCTTCTCACATCCCTCACTCACACCATTTCCTCGCGTCTAAGCAACCTAGCAAGGAACAAAAAGAGAGAGATTTAATGAAGAGACACAAGGACAGCGGAGGAAAGTTAACCAAATAAGAAAGCCTTCACTTCACAGCTTGAGTATGACGTAGCGTCAGGTACTGATGACGAGCTGCACAGCTGATTTCACCATCAAACCCCTATACAAACATTCAGGCAAAGCCTCATTCAAAACCTTTTAGTTTATTTCACATAGAGATGTTTTGATATATCAGTCATAAAATGTCTTATACAAGAAACAATCATTTATTGAGATATAGTCTAAATTATTTAACACAGCTGATTATCAGGCTGTTTATTTGAATCATTGAATCTTCCTGTGTGACACTCCGTCCAGACATTAAGTTGTTTTTCTGATCTTTTCTTGTTGCTCTTTATTATTGTCATTTCCTGTTTTATTTTGTTACTTACCCCAGATCCTGCTCTTCATGTTTCCCGCCCTGATTAGACTCACCTGTGTCTTATTGTCTCCTGATTGTCTGTGTATTTAATCCCTATGGGTCCTTCCTCTGCTCATTAATCCATCATGGAGTGCCATATTGATTTTATTGTTAAACAAAATAAAAGCTATAAACGAACAGCTGCTCCAAATGATATTCTCCTCTATAAAGTGTGCTAATATAATTCACCATCACAGGTTGTTACACTCATTAAGGCACTGTGTGGATGTGCGACATTTCCACGGAGCTCCTCTCAGAAGCCTCCTCTGTCCTTGATTCCTCACCTCCTCACCTCCTCCACAAGGTACACTCACAGCCTTGGAAGATCCTTCATCATTGGCCCAGGGAGGGGGGGAGATTTCCGGGTCAGTTGAAGAGTGAGGATGCGAGGACGCGCAAATAAATGCACCCATGATATCGAAACTACTAATTACACATTTAGCTTAAATCTTTATAAAATGAACCCTCTTTCTGTCACACTAACAAAAAAAGAGGAAAGTTTCCAATGTTCTTAGTTACCACAGTTTGAATAACATGTTATTTGTGTGGGACTGTTGCATAAAGGATAATAAGAGTCAGAGACAGACAAAACAGAGCAAGAGATGATGAGAGGAGAAAGGAGAGAATGGGAGAAAACATAAGAGAACAAAAGTCATATTCCTGTGTGCTGCATACACAGCTCTCCCCAAAGAATGCCATGTATTAAACTCCCACTCCCTGAATTAGAAAACAGACAATCCTATCCAGATGCAGGGAACACAGCCTGACAGGAACACAACCGGATTAAGCAGACAAAAGAAGAAAAAAAAAAGCAAGTAATTATGTAACAGACAAAATGTCATACATTCACAATCTGACCTTTCCCATATAAACAAGAGCATACAACAATAGAACAGAGCAGGTTCAGTGTTCACTAAGGTAAAGCTCCAAGGGAATAAAGGCATGTTCTCCATCATGGGTAATGCAATTAAAATATATGTAACACAGAATATATCACACTTTTACTGTTCTTGTGCTCTTCATACTTCAGGTAATGAACCCACATGGCTCATATGGTAAATTAGGGTTCATCTCTGTATTAATGGTGTCTCTCTCTCTCCTTCCCCCTTTCTGCCTATTTCAGCTATTTCTGCAGGAAGTTAGGTCAGTGTCTCTTTTTCTCCTAATTGACCCAATTTCCCAACTGCTGCTGGTTCACCCCTCAGCTAACACCTACTATAAAACCTGACTGAGTGTTAAAAGTAGCATAGCCTATAGGTGAAATGCTCAACTTATGTTATGTTTCACAGATGAATGAGCAAATTTAATTTTGTGGAAGAAAATCTAGTGAATTCACTTTGGAACAAAATTCACATTGATATGTGGATGAGAAACTTCAGTAACACAGGACAGAGTGTGAGTTTCTCATGACTCGTCTTACCTTCTACACCACTTATGTTATGTGGTGTAATTCAAAGTTAAAGTGGCCACGTCTTGGAATACTTGTTCCCACATTCTGTGCAACACTCCATTATTTGTGAATTAATTATGTTCATCACTTGCAATCATAATCGCTTCAAGTGCAATGTAACTTCTGTAATGTCCTCGATCATTGATTGATGACTTTCCTAGGCTTTCCCAGCAGATGTCGCCCTTGAGCACCAGCATGAAACCAAAACAACTCGTGCTGCATTGTTGTGTTAGCATGCTAATGCTAACGATCTTTATTATGCTGGTATCTTCACACTGCATGTAAATTTACCTGAAATGAGCGTGATCTAGAAACACAGTTAAGCAGTGAGTACAGTATGTTATTCTTCTTTTCTCTAGTCCCTCAATTAAACAACTTTTATACATGAGGGGAGGAGTCAGCCGGCCGTCCTGTCGATGTAAACAAAGTGAAGATAGGACTCTGAAAACTCTGAAAACATCACAGACAGTGGGATAAAGCCTTTAACTCCAGGGAGGGCATGCTTTGAACCAATAGTTGGTGTGGCAGAGGAGGAAAGAGGAAGGTGAAATTAAACTTAAGCCCATAGATTATATTGTTTACCAGTCGCTGTGTACAGTAGTGTGGGCTTATACCTCAGCCTGAGCTAGTACCATAGTTTCTCGAGCTCAAGCCTTTAAAAAGCCCCCGACACAGGATCAGCCAGATGACAGAAATCAAGTTTGTTTTTTTGTGTTTTCAAGCGCTGAAAATGACTTAGTCACCGCTGTGTCCGTCTGTATGTATAAAGGTTTTGTAATTCTGTCCCTTCTCTGCAATCTCATCTCATGAATACACAGCTGGTATAGAAAGACACACTGATAATGCCCTGCATCCATTATGCATGTGTGTGTCAGTCTGCAGCCACGACTGTGTGCTTTGTGTGTGTGTTTAGTATACATATTTAAACACATACTGGTGGGTGCATTTTTCATGGTAATGACTCTGTTCCCTTCCTGACAAACAGTTAATGTCTTCATAGACAGATTCCCTCTGGAAGAACCGGTTACACCAATGGTCCTCTTTTCGTTGTTTGTTTTGGAGAATGCAGCAGCGAGCTCCACAGATCTGCTGCATGTTCACTTCTTGGAACTTGTAATACTATATGAAAAACAGATTTTCATAATGTGGGTAATCCTATCATGGTGTTTTACTGATCGTTTATTTGTAACTGACACCTCTTACATAAGTCAGCCCGCAGCACAATGACAGTTGTTTGAAAGCATTAGATTGTTATCATCTTGAGTGTTTTGAGTTAAAAACTAGATGATATTTGGTTATATGAATATCTGATGTGTCTAGACATACTTAAGATTTACCACTATTATGAATGATTAAGCCTATGGCTAATGAAAGCCTTTGCAATGAAAGGGGTTCTTGGGTTATTCAAACTGGCTGTCAAGTCCACATTCCTAGGAGAAATGGCATACTGCATCTATCACCATCTGTTGTCTGGTCTAGTCTGAGCTGCAAGTTAATGTTTACTGTTGCAAAAATAAAACGTAAAGACAGAAACACAATTTTAACATTCAAATGAAGACAAACATTCCAAACTGGCAGCGAGGATGCGCTTTGGATCTCTAGAGTCTAAAATCCCATCTGCAATTATTGCTAATTGCTGTATAAGTGCTGCCAGAGAAGAGAATGAAACTGAGATATACAGTACAAGAGTACTACTTTAAGTTGAGGCCAATGTTTTTTTTTTTTCATCATTAAAGAGGGGGTATTTTGCTATTCCATATTTCAGACATAACCATGTTTTTACAATGTTGGATATTCATACTAGACATGTCAGTAATCCCTGGGTTTTCAAAGCTCAGTCTGCAGGTTCCACACAGTTTTTTCTACCATGGAGATTTTGTGACATCACAAAATTCACAGAACTCCTTATATGGTCATGATGCTATAACACTATGTTCTCCTCCTGGCAGGCTTCTATAGAGCTGGCCACAGAAACAGTGACTGAATCAATCAATCAATTTTTATTTATATATTGTCAACTCTTGTTACCTCAAGACACTTTAGAAAAAGCAGGTAAACGATCTTACTCTTTGTTATTTAACTGTACTGTCAGATTGAGGCCTAGTCCACAGGTAGGCAGGTATGTGTGTTTTGGCCTTTTGTACATATGCAAACGCCATTTTATGTCACTGAAAACCTACCTTTAGGAAAACTCATTCCAAGATGAAAGTTGTCAGGTGTTTATACAGACGGGTCTTGTGATGTCACTGTGTGCTGGTTTCTCCTTAGTTTGACGTCATTGTGCAACGCTGTCACTTTTTGTTTACATGAGATTAGTGTGATAGCACACGCACACAAACATACACAGTTTCTCTCCCACTATGTTGACGAGCAGAAGCGCCTGAATTGACAACTTTGTAAATTAAATGGTTATTGTAGAGGAAGATGTTTTCGAGAATTTAGCGTGTGGATGGGATTCTTTTTTTTAATGGAGGAAAAAATAAACGCCTACATGTGGACTTGGCCTGACACTGAACTGAAGGTTTTCACAGACACCAATATAAAATAAATGAGTTATTTTTATTTGTAAATCAGCATAGCTACTTGAGAGGTTTCACAGAGTCAAAATATTGAACTTGAAATAGTCCACATAAAACTGTGTTTAAGGAGAATAACTCTTTATCTGTCTACAGAAAAAGTTAAATATGGCTTTTTCTGGGCTGAGATCATCTTGTCATTGGTTGTTTCCAACCAGAAAGACTTGTACATAATCCAGCCGTATTGTGAGGGAATATTCTTAAATTGGGGCCTTTAGATAATATGACACAATGAGTTCAAAGTTTGGTTTGAGGCCAGTTCCAAAGAAAGGGTTCAGCATGACCTCTTCAATGCATTATCTATATAGCTTAATATATATATTCCTTTTAGAACTGCAGCATAGTTTTCAATGTTTAACTTAGACCTGTTTTGATTATTTTTCAATGTGTCCTGCACATAATATTTGGTAACATGTCAAAATATTTCCTGATAAATGTCCATAAGGAGTAGTTGTAGATGTAAACATGAAAATGGGATATTAGATTATTGCCTGTAATTGAATGCCAGAGAAGAATTGGCTTCTGACAGAGAAAATCAATTCATCACAATAATTTTCAGTATCAGTCCTTCGAGGTGTCAGGAATGTCTTTGTACAAGGCAAACCTTGATGATACATGTATTTCTTTTTTTTATTTAATCATTATCTAACCAGGAAAAAAACACTTTCATCTAAAACTTGTAAAAAAAGACGCACAACTGAGTTGTTTTGAGCTTCATTGTAAGAATCGCTTCGGAAGAAATTGCACAATGTGTCGGGGCAGATCCCCAAGCTCAGGCTGGGGGAGGTGATAGAGGGAGTGCTCTTCTCAGTTCAGGTTCTGCGGCCTCTGGGCACATGGCATTAGACGCACTGTAGCCCATCAGGTAGTCAGAGCAGAGTTTACCACCAAGCAGCATCATGAGGGGAACAGAGGCTCATGCAGCAGGATCAAGAAATGTCATGCTGATACCAACCAAGCAGCTGGGCAGCGGACTTTCTGAGTAAACACTCAAGACTTAACCAAAGGCTCACCGCTCTCTCTCTCTCTCTTTCTCTCTCTCTCACTCTGCTTTGCCCACAGGATAGTGAAGAAGCATTTAATTAATGGGATAGCATACAGCTGAAGAACCCTGATGTCAAGACATTATAGTTTGAAGTATCTCCTAATCCCTTTAAATGTAAAAAGACAGTAAATGTTCATGATCTCAGGTCTTGTGTGTCCTATTTTAATGTGAGCTCCTGCACCATCCCCCCTGGTTGCCACAAATGACACACAAACTGCTCTCAGTCAGCATCCTCACTTTTCATTTTGTTGCTTCTCTTTTCCACTCTCCTCCCCTCCCTCAGCTTTCATTTCGAGTTTTCTCTCTCTCTTTTCTTATTTCATTCTTTTGTTGACGTGCCTCCTGATTTATGACTAGTGGCCATGTTCATATGCTCATGTTGTCTTGAGGCAAGAGTATTTTATCTAAAATGGAGGACACGCACGCACACACACACGTTTAACAGGCACCCACAGAAGAAATCTGTAAAAGTTACAGGCCTTATGTTCAATAAATAAGTATAAACAGTGTTGCAGTGGTATCTGAAGAAGTGGGCATACTCTTAATGTTTAGGAACAATGTTTTTCTTTAAGTGTACTATCCAGGAGAGTATAAACAGCCTATGTTATAAACAGTGACATGGGAAATGGATTTGAGCTTATAAAGCGCTTTTCTAGTCTAACGATTACTCAAAGCTCTTTTGCACCGCATGTCACACCTACAAATTCACACACTGATGGTAGAGGCTGATATGCTAATTTTAAGAAGGAAAAAAAACATTCAGTAAGTTGATGGAAACTTAAAAAAGAGAGTTTTTTTGTCTACATTTTTAGAAGATGAAGAATATATACTTTGTAACCCCCGCAAAGGGAAATTCAATTTTACACTCTGTTGTTGAAAATGCTACACACACAGGCTGAAATACACACACATGCACAAACAGGATCCTATGGACATGCATTAATGGAGAGGTCTCAGGGTGAGGGTGCTGCACACAGTGGACACTTGGGGCTGGTGGGGGGTTTCAGCAAAGGCACCTCTGCAGTGCTCAGAATATGAACTGGGATCTCTCCAGCTACCAGACCAATTTCCAGATGTGGTCCGCATGGGGATTTGAATCGGTTCCCAACCCAAGTTCCTATAGACTGATCTACTACCGCCCCCTAAAACAGTTCTGTCATGAAGTTTTTATAGTTCCCGGTTAAGCTCAGTGTTTAGAGCTTGTGCTCTATAGAGCGCTCCACACAGAGGCCTTTGGTTTGACTCTAAACCTCGACCCTTTGCTGCATGTCATCTCCCTCTCTCTACTCACACTTTTTCTCTTTTCAGCTCTTTTGTCAATAAAAGGAACATGGCCAAACATATATTCTTTAAAAACAATTGATCAGAATAATGCATACCTTAGTAATGTTAATTAACATGTAACTGGTGGGGCTTCTTTTGAGATACCTGATTGATTTCTCAACAAGGTGCTGTTCATTGTGTGGTTTTTCTGGCAGCTTGTTAAACATGTGGAACCACTGACAGCTTTGTGTATGTGTGAAATGGTGTCACATGAGAGCATTTGTCAGAACCACTTTGACAGCTCAAAGCCATAACAAAGTCAAAGTGATCAACATGAAGCTGTCATGATGCCTTTTGTTGATAATTTTAGCTGCATTATGGTGAGTCATACAGAGAGCAAACAGATATAATGAAGTTGTTTTGTTTACTAAATGGAATGGCTTGATTTGGAATATTTGACAAATCTTTGAAATAGCATAAACACTTTTAAGATTGACAGGATCATTAATAGTGTTTCATTGTAACTAACAATTAAACAAACTCATGGCAGCTCTCTGCTGTACCCTCCTACAACCAGTCATCGTCCAATCATAGCTTAGGAACTGTTAATGATGATGATATATAATTTTGTCAAAACTGTTGAGGAAATTACTAAGAACTTGATTCCACACAATAAGACTCAGATGGCTTGAAAGTTTAAACATAAAATGAATACTCATGAGGAGACATGATTCAACATCACACTTCTGTACTCGTGTCTTGCTCAACCACATCTGCAAAAAAAAAAAAAAATCCCAAAAGATATGTGTCACATTGACCCACCTAGACTGATCTGTAACGTCAATTACATTAATTGAAAACAATGAGTAGGTTAACCGGTCTGTTATGTGATAGGTCAGATGCGCATGCAGAAACATCTTTAAATAAGAGCTTTAATTGTCATCAACTCTCAGCAATGGCAGATCTGGCTCTATTAGAGGACCTCAATGCGCCCCTAAGACGGGAGAGGGTCTTTCGCGACCGCAGAAATGTATTTATGGAAAGCGATGAGTGGCTACTGAGTCGCTTTCGACTGCCCAGGCATCTCCTTATGGAGTTGTGCCAAACTCTGGAGTCCCATTTGAGGCGGGACACCTGGCGCTCCAATGCCGTACCTGTGCCGGTGCAGGTGCTCTCCACGCTGGGGATTTTGGCCACCGGGACCTTTCAGCAGGAGATCGGGGATAGGTCTGGTATATCCCAGCAGACCATTAGCAGAATGATGCCAGCCGTTTGTGCAGCCATAAAGTTGCTTTCTGCCCAATACATCAGATGTCCTTACAATGATGCTCAGCAAACTGTGATTAAGAGAGGATTTTATGAGATTGCTGGGTTTCCTAATGTGATTGGTGCGATTGATTGTAGCCATGTGCGTCTGAAGCCACCATCCATGAATGATTACGCATACATTAATCGCAAAATCTATCATTCCATTAACGTCCAGATCATTTGCGATGCCAAGCTCTCTCTGCTAAACGTGGTAGCCCGTTGGCCTGGGGGGACGCATGACTCTTTTATAATGCAGAATAGCAGTGTGGGGAGACGGCTGCAGGAGGGCGCGCTGCAGGGCCGGAGTCATCTATTAAGTAAGTGCTGCGTTAAATTAAAATTCTACAGGCATTCATGTTACTAACTGGTTGGTGTTATTCATGTACTAGGTGACAAAGGATACCCTCTCAGTGCTGCATCGGGTTACTGAAGGGGAGATGGCTCTGCCTTGGATCAGCAGGAGAAACTCTGCTGTACACAGTGAGAAAAGTGTGTGACATGGTTTTGGCCTGTGGGGTTCTGCACAATATTGCGCAGACTAACCAGGTGCCATTTGATGAGCTGCATCCAGATGAGCCCATGCAAAGAGAGCCGTGGCCAGCAGAGCCACACATGGGAGCTGTAAGGACCTAATCCAGCGTTTCTAAAATGTAAGTGAGAAATTCTTACGCTTGGCAAATAGGTTATTAGAAATGGACATCACTTTTCACAATTTTCAGGCATACACTTAATTGATTTTTTTTTTTAAGTTTTAGGTTTTCATTAATTTCTTTTAATGTATCATTAATTGCCATTAGAGAGCAGTTTATCTCCGTCATTGATCGACATCTCTGTCTGTCTCTCCAGGACCTCTTCGGTACGCACCGCTCGTGTTTGTTGGCCAGCACGGGAAACTGAGGCAGTGTGCGGAGCTCCGGTTGCCTTCCTCCGTGGTTGTGGCTCCAGGCCAGCTTGTGAATCATCTGAAACAGAAATAAAAGTATATGAATAAACTTTGCAACTTGTTGTTTCTTTTTTGATATGGTCACATTTAAATTAAGGGTAGCCTACAAAATCTAGTCAGGGCCATTAAATATTTACCATTATTGTCAGTCTCGGGTGCAGGTTCCCCCAAGCCGCCACACTTATCAACACCCGGTCTTGCGTACGCTGTGATCAGCCAGATATGCACGTTTCATAGGTCCCACGTGGACCCTGGCGTACGATGATTTCTACACCCAAATCTGCGCTGGTTTCTACACCAGATTGATAAGTGAGGGCCAATAAGTCTACCAAACATCCTTGCAGACATCAGGAAAAACAGTTGACACTCTCTAAGCTGTACTTGGTGTTCTAATAACAGCTGAACTCTGTCAGGTCTGACTGACGTGAACAGTGAATAAACCTAATGTCGTCTCTACATTATGATCTAAATAACTACAGAAATGCCACCACAAAAACAAGCTACAACAAGTTACTAGTTACATCACACTCACTACTTTTACCTTGGCTACTTCAAGTGGTATTCATATCATGGTTTACTCTAGTTTAGTTAGTTTATTCCTCGTTTTGTTACTTAATTAATTATCTATCATAGTGTTTGATTGTTTCCTAGTTTAGTCTTCAGTGTTTCCCGTGTTATTTTGTAATCTCATATCCTTGTGTCCCTCTATGTTTTAGTGTGCATAATTGTTGATACATTCTTAAATTCTCTGTCATTAGTGTTACTTGATATTTGTTGTAGTTCATGTCGCGCTTCTTGTCTTGTATTTCTCTCTCCCTCTGTGTGTTTCTCACCTGTCCTGATTGTCCTCATTGTCTTCACCTGTGTCTTGTTGGTCTCACCTGTGTTTGATCAGAGCGGAGAGCGAAGAGAGAGAGAGAAACTTTCCTTGGTGAAAAGTAGTGCTGGGCAATATGGCCTAAATTTGATATCACAATATCTTTTTGCCTAATGTCGAGATTTGATATGACTCGATATTTATCGTATTAAAGTTTATAAATGTAGCCTATAAAACTGAAACTCCACTGTATAAAAATAAATATCACTGGCCCGACCATTGTAGCCCCTGGCCTAGGAACATTACTTTTTTGATTCTAAAAATAACAGTCACCAATTTACTCTTGAACCATTCTGATGCAAAAGTCAATTACAACTTTTATTTAATTAATTGAGCTCTAATTATAAAAAATATTGTGTATTTTTCTTGTATTTATGTGCTCATTTATTCACCATGCTGCTAACTGTAACAGTCTACATAATCTGATATTAATATGAGGCTGTGATAGAGCTGGAATCTCTCCTTCTTTCTTCTCTGTGAGAAACTCTTCATCCTCAGATCTTTACTTTAAGAGCTCTCTTAAGGGCTAAGATGCTTTGTGAATAACTTTGATCTTTACCAGGATCTAGTCTTTAACTTTAACGTGTTCCAGCTCCTCCAGCTGTCTGTCACTGTGGCTGAAATTTTTTTCCGTTCTGTTTTCGTCACGCCCCGCTGTCACTCTCGACTCTTCCAGGGTTTTTTTTCTTTGAATGCTGATTTTAGCTGGTTATAGCTTTTTGTTTACCTGGGATCTTGTCTTGGTGAGCTTCATGTATTCTGTAGTGCATTCTTATTGATGTTATTTTGGAGGGCATCATTTCTCATTTTGTGTTCTGAAATCTGTCGCTGTCCATCGGTAGTGGTGCTGAATAAGGCCCTGTGTCCACCTTTAGCGTTTTTTCCGGGCAGAAAAGCACTGGCTGTGCGCTCGGGAGTGTGTGCATGACGCGTTTGTTCGTTTAAAAGAAAAGCTGCTGCACGTCCATCCTGTTGTCGCCCACGTCCACGTCTGTTTGTTGTATGACCGACACTGCTCCGACAGACACTGCTTTGTTACTTTTTACTGCGTGTTACATATCTAGGATTGATTTTTTACCCGATCCGACACGAAGCAAAGAGGATGCAGGTACAAGTTTGTTTGTTTTCAAACAGTGCGGACGGTGGTGGAATGAACTTCCAAACTCCATTGGATCTGCAGACCCAGCTCTTTCATGAATAGCTCCTAACTTAATGATGATGGTCTCCATATTATTGATGATGATGATGGTAATGACGATGGTTGTTGATCCTTGCTTGTGTTGTAATTACTCTCTGATGTACGTCGCTTTGGATAAAAGCGTCTAAGTGAATTGTAGAATTGTAGTGCACGTGTGTGTTATTGGGACGGGTTGGCACGCTGGGGGAGGCGTTGGAAGGCCGATGAGGGCTTACAAGGACCCGTAGCCCCGGTGCCTACGACCAGGTTAAAAAAACGCCAGGGTCTGTGACAATTCATACTTTCAATTAAGGGTTTAGCAACTTGTCCACAAAATAACATAGAATACTTCACATATAGACATATGGTAAATGGACTTGAGCTTGTAGAGCATTTTCTAGTCTTCTGACGACTCAAAGTGTTTTTACACTGCAGGTCACACCTACACATTCACACACTGATGGTAGAGTTTTCGATGTAAAGTGATCATCAGAAGTAACAAATCACATTCATACTCCACCGACAAAGCAGCAGGAGCAACTTGGGGTTTAGTGTCTTGCCCAAGGACATGAAGCAGTAGGAGCAGGGGATCGAACACTTAACCTTCCATGACAGACTCTACCAACCGAGCCCCAGCTGCCCCACATGCATATGCAACACAAAGGGCTGTAGCAGCCCTCAGATATGAATGCAGTGTCCATTAGGCGTGCATTAGGAGAAAATAGTGAAATATCCAGCAGAGAAAACAGACTACACTCTGATTGGTTTGATTCATGTTACTCCCAGAACACAGCTATGTATAATCAAGCAAGTTAATCCAACCTCTTTGCACTCTGGACTTAACTTGGTGCCCAGATTGTAGCAACTAGCAAAATTTAGTTGGACACGCCCCGGATCGCTTTGCACCACAACATGTTTTAGATTGTCATAAAAGGGCCTTAGGCAATTGGCAGTGCTGTAATGAAATTACATTTTGCTCTGTCTTCCTTCTCTGTGTCAGTAGTTGCTTTTATGTAAAACACTGTTTTCTGTTGCAGCTGCACTTCTCTTCTTTATTGATCTCTCTCTTTCTCTCTTTCTCTCTCTCTCTCTCTCTTTGTGTGCGCTGTTGAATGAGCTGGAGCAAAAACAAATAGAAAACACACAAGTTACTGCAGATACATACACAGTGCAAGGGTGCATAACAAAGTTAAGTGTGCAGCCATAAATCAATGGCAGTTGTGCAGCCAATGAGCCGTTATTAAAGAAAAGAGAAACAGTGGATGGAAAAACTAAAAAGGGTAACAGTGTATGTCTGTTTTCAGCGAGCTTAATCGCTCATCTGTGCTGCCTCTGTGCAGCATATTGGCTTGTATTAAAGAGTAATTTTCCAGTCAAAGGAGAAATTTTGTTTTTGAAATTGACAATCAAACATTTCATTAAACATGTTTTTCTTTCAAGCACATTCAAATTTCCACATCAGTGATATGTTCCTTTGTGTGTGTATGTATGAAACCCAGTTTCCAGAAGCAAAGTAAAACTCATATAACTGATCCTCAGTGTGTTCGTGTGCACACACTTGTAGCCTGAATTTCTGATATCAACACCTCATTATTTCTAAGAAGTAACTGCTGCTGTGAAGTGCAATCCTCCTCTTAATGAGAAGGAAATTAATGTTTTTTAAATGGCTTACCACCACCCAGAGACAGAGGCAAAAATGAATGTGGTTATCACCTAACTATACATTCTTTCATATTTATTCAGCAGTGTTTCACAGCAGCAATAAGTCTGCAACCACTGACAGGCAAAATGGTAAATTAAAGAATCACCATAAGTCATCTAAATTCCCTTGAAAACACAAACAAAAATAATTCCTGCAGAAATTAGATTTGTCTCCATGTTGAAAATGTAAATCAATGACTGGGTGTAACAATAAAGAATGATCTAAGTTTTAGTTCCCATGTCTAGAGGGTAGCACTGTTTGAATTTAAGAATGCATAGAGATATGTACTGAAAATCTGCATCCATGTCTCCAATTTCAAACTCTGGAGCGGCTGTGGATCAGTTATAGAGTTGGTCGTCTCAACCTTCCTAGATCGCCAACTTCTGCAGCCATATGTCTGGCGTTTCCTTGGGCATGACCCTTGACCCCAAGATGATTTTGTTGCTTCGCCACCTGCGTGTGAATGGATTAGTTATACAGATGTACGCTTTACAGAGCAGCCTCTGCCATTAATGTGTTACTGGTGTGACCTGCAGTGTATAAAGCACTTTGAGTATTTGGAATACAAGCTGAATGACAGCTGGGATAGCCGTGTCAAGATAATGGCCACAACTGACATATCTTTATTTTTTTAGTACATTTAGCTTCAACGTCATGTGTGCGTGTAAGGGCCCACAAGTCTACCTTATCATGTTGTATGCTAATCTTACAGCAGCACAAAGCTCTGATGGTACACAGCTACATATTCTCATTTGCATTCTGTGAGGGGAAAACCAGACCTGAGTGAAAGCTTTATTCAGATGGTCTTGAATGTTTGTGTGAAATGGATTCGCAGATATGTCAAGGTTAACGGCTTTGTGGGTCTTATATATTTTAAATAGCCTTATCTTTCTCTCCTTCTTGCAAGAGTGTTCTACATCCCTCACATGCCTGAAACACACTATTTTATTTGCGTATTTATTTGATTAATTTGGGATGTCCCAAAATGATCATCCAGAACTGTGTCATCTTAGATTGCAGGAGAAAGAAATCAGTCTCAAAATGCTTTGAAGGAAAAGACAGCGCTGGATGAATGCATCCCTCCATTTTTAATCTATTTGTCACTGTTAGTACGAATTTTCATGAAATTCATTCATCTTGGTAACTTCGTGAAATGTATTATTCAAGTCTGCCTACCACGTGTTAACACTCCTACCTTTAGGTGTCTGAAGCTGTAACCTTATATGAGTGAAGCACCTAAGTAGTAGCAGATCTATATATGGAGAGGAGCCAACTATATGTTGTCAGCAACTGTTTGCTAGACAGAGAGTCTACATCTGTTACGTATACAAATCAGTGTCATGTCATCTTCATTGTTTTATGGTGATGCACCCAAATAGAAAGGAATTTGTGGGTTGCATCTTTTTGACAGAATATAAGCAGCACTGTGAACACTGTTACTTTGTCAGCACTTTGTCAGTCAAGTGATTTGGAAGCATGCTTGTTTGATGAAGTTGTCTGACCTCGGCCGATTAAATGGTGTTATAATCTCCAGTCTGTTTCACGATTTCTTCATTAGAT